>NW_026109018.1:0-127029 GCF_024516045.1 Bombus affinis | reverse complement strand
ACTCTGCATATGTTGGTTCCATATTCTCCTCGGTTATCATCTCGCCAGTAGGTTCTCTGGCTAAGTGCCCAAAGACTAGTTCGTGTGGGGAGAATTTTATTCTTTCCTGTAAATCTCGAATCGTTAGTATATATCCATTTTCCTTGCGAACTAATAACCTTTGTTGCATTGGGTTCAAGACTACCATGTATCTAATTACTACTTTCTTCCTTTTTTTCATTTTGGTTTTTATTTTGCGCCAAGACGCAAGTTTACTATCACCGAACCAATTATCAAGTTGTTCGCCAATAGCATTCAAAATACGAAGTCTTGTAAATGCCATAGCTATATTAAACCATAAATATTTTGGATATAGTATAGTATGATACCATCTATAGTTTCCAAGAGGAATCATTAGATCAGCATTTTTGCTGGCTACATCAGACACTAGGTATTGTAACCAATGAAGTATTTTTACTCCAATTGTAATCCAATGGCTAGCGTATTTACTCAAGGTTTCATATGCGCCTTCGACTGGTGATTCTCTATTTTCTTCTTTTCGATTTCCTTGAGCCCGTTTAACTCGTGTTTTTCCAGCCAGAATATGTTTAGAATTCTTTTCCTCGGTCACCCTTTTTCCTTCTTTATTTATTTTATTCACAACCTGTTGAGTTTTCTCTACTTTTTTAGAATGAATAGGTTCACTGGAAGTGCTTATTATATGTAATTTATTAATTACTTGTATGGGACGTTTAGGAATATTTTCAGTAAATTTAGAATTATTCTTTGAATTTTTATTACAAACCCTTTTGCTTATAGATTCTGTTTTGGGTTTAGGGATGGCTATACTTTTATTCTCTATACTCTGAGTTTTCTTAGAATTTAATGGCTTGACTTTGAGTTCGATAAAGTTACTTTCTGATGGTTTTATAGAAGTTTTTGAGGGTGATACGCTCGCTATCTCTTTTCGTATTATATTTGAAACGTTCACAAAATTCGTGGAACCTTGCTTTTGTATTCTTGCCGAGTCAACCGTGATATTAGGCAGGGGATAAACGTCGCCTTTCGTTTCGTCGTTCAATTTCCTAGTTTCTGCCTCTTCTGAAAGTTCTTTGATATATGTGTTGTTTATTTTGGCTGGGGATTCGGGAGATTTTTCACTCATGATTTCGTCTGTGGTGCCGTGCGTCCTCTTGCTACTTAAAGTAACATCGTCTTTTATCGCAGCAACGGAACAGTGTTTGTATTGGAAGGTTGATTGTTTCAAATAATCAGCATCCCTCCTTGGACTTGGATCTCTTTTGAGATGTTTATCTACGCATTTTTCTTTCCAGGTTATTGCTCTTGCTCTTTTCCTAATATCTTTCTCTATTCCCGGGTCGCTTAGACGATTCCACGACGGCGATACAAATCTCCAATCCTGGTGGTGGTTTCTGATGTTGTTACTATCGTATAGGGGACGAGTGTTGTTTCCATTATAATTATTCGGAGGTGTCGGACGATTCTGCGTCGGCGGCACGAATCTTCGAGCTCGTTCGCATGCCCTTAAAAATTGAAATACCGGTGGTCGATGGCCGTCGAACACTGGCACTGACTTGATCGTGTCTTTTAGTTTAATTGGTTGAAAATTATCATTAATGGGTCTTATTCCTCGCGGAATTAACGGCGTCGATGTGGGAATTTCGGTATCTCTCGATTCCCTACTTGCACGCAGGGCTTCTTCCACTCTGCTTAGACTTGCATTAATGTCGGTTAGTACGCGAAAATTCTCGTCCCGCGCTTTCAATTTTTCCGACAACAACGTAATCGTGTCCTCGTTTAGTGAGTCTCGTGCGACCGCCATGTTTTTTTTTCTTCCTTTTTGTATATGTTTATGTGTATGTTTCAGTTAATAAATTGAAAAAACTTTAAACCTATGAACGTATATTATTGTTTATACCAACTGTAATCCTCCGTGGAGCGTATCCCACCGCTGCCACCAAAATTTTTATCTATATATATATATATTGTTACGTTTCGCTATCCAAATTTTGAAATTTTAAACAATGTAGTAGTCGCTGCCACCAGAAACAGTCGAAGGACTGTTTCAATTAGATATTTCTTGTTAGATTATGTAGCGTTGATCGGAGTTTAGGCCACTGGTCAACAATCTCCACGTTTCGGCTAACCTGCTATGCGCAGGAATACTAACACGGGAGAGGATTGTTTGGAATAAACAATTATATTATAAATAACTATTACTGGCGGAATTAATGACGAATTATACTAATCATTGATATTATTTATTATTTTAATTATTAATTATTAAAAATAATTAAAGTTGACTCACCTGACGTTGGTCTCCGCTGATGAACGGGCAGGCCGCTGGGGTGATTCCGGTTTTACAAAGATCGACACTTCTATAATTTTTCGTTTTAATCTTTATTTAATTTGAACAGTGTAAACAACAGTGTGTCCGGACGTGTTTAACAATTCGAAATTCTAACACAAAAACTTGAGCCAACTATTGTTTTAATTCTAACTGACTAATAACAATTATTTTATAATTCGAACTGACTAATAACATTTATATCTCGTAATTCTTAAACTCGAACTGGAACGAACAATTATTCTCTAATCCTAACTTAAATTCTAATTAAGTCAACTGAACGAACTGATATCAGACTCACTCAAATTCAATTGAACGACTAACAATTACTCTCCTTATTTTCGCTAAATTCTCCTGAACCAACTAATCACAATTGCTCTATCCTATTTCTTTATTCTAACTGAATTACTCTTCTTTAATTTCGTTAAATTCTTCCGAACGCTAACAATTTCTCTGACTATATTCTAACTGAACCAACTAATGGCAGCTACTCTCTTTTCACAATTACTCTGATTGTTCTAACTGAACCACTAACAATTAATCGCTAACGCTAACGCTAACAATTAATCTGACTCTTCTTTATTTTTCGCTAAATTCTCCCGAACGCTAACAATTACTCTCTTCTATTCCTTTATTCAACTGACCCGCTAACAATTACTCTCATTTGAATTGTGTCGCTACGCTTTTTATAATGACATCCCCAATGGGATGACAGTCACGTGACAGTTCGTTCCGGTGGGAATCGCAATGCTGCAGGTTTTTAGAGTTTCCATGAGAGAACGTGGATTTTGATGATTACAGGTTATGTTGAGTGATGGACACAAAAGCGTCCGCGCCTGTGCGAACTGTGTGAGTATGTGTTTTTAGTATTCTATCTCGTTTCGCATGTTGTTTGTTTCCTTAAACTTGTGAATTTGTTTTAGCGCAAGAGGAGGAAGATATGTGAATGGTACGAGATGACGTGATCGACGTGCGTGTGTGAATATGTGCGAAGGATGATGCTGAAGGGGCGGTTTTCCACCCAAGTAGGCACAGTGGCACCTTCGTTGGCGTCCTGTCCTGATGAACTTTTGACAATTTGGTTTTATTTGACAATATGAGATATATTTTGCTCCTTGTAGATTTATATGTCCATATTTGCTATATATTAAATCGTGTATACTTTATATTACTTTCTTGTTATTAGGTTATTAGTTGTGTAACTCCTGTTTCTGATCTATGGAAAGTGGTGAAACGTCTTCACGAAATACAATTTCATTCGTTTTCCTCCCTTGCATTGGCACGCTGTGAGTGGTGTCGACTTCCAAATGAGGTTTGTGCATCTTGATTATTATGCGTTTAATGATAGATACGGAGGTATCTTTGTCAGAAGTTCCCATGCGGACTGTCTCGGTGTGTATCTTGTTATGATTTCTTTTATTTAGTTCATCCTGCTTCTTTCGTGTTTTATTCACTGCATATGATATTTCAGTGCAAGAAGAAGAAGAATTGTAAAGAATCCGTAAGTGGCCCTAGAAGACGCAGTCATCGTGTGAGGTGTTGTCGGCAGGAACGAAGAGTCGAAGTTGTTGAAGAAGACGTGTGACATTTGTATTGTTTCCAGTTATATACAACGCTATTTCACATATCTATGTATATATATATTATTATATTATTATATATTATTATACTAAATCTTCAGTTGGTTTAGTTGAATGTTCAGTAATGTAATTTTTACAAGGTGGTTTTGTATATTAGATGAGTAGTTATTCGATATAATAATATGTGTATATATATATATACATTTCACAATGTAATTTTCCATTATGTAAAATATATATATGCATATGTATATGTGCGCGTATTGTTATTCTCATTGTTTCTCGGATCGTTAATTGGTTGAATATTCCATAATGTGGATTTCGTATATAATTCTCTAGGTTCGTAGAAATGTAAATCTATATATTTATTTCTTTGCGTTTTAATGGTTTAATAACGTATACATACATATATATATATATATATATATTATGAATTTTTCCCAAAGATACGCGTACGCATGTGTATATCTATATATGTGTATGTCGCAGAGTAATCTTGTATACAATTTTCACTTTCATTATAATGCTGATGTAGTGTAGTATATTTTATTTCTTTTATATTTTATTAGATTACCAATTATTCAGATTCACGAAGTAGGTAACACACACAGATATGCATACACGTGTGTGTATATACATGTGTTTTCGCAGAGAAATCTCATACATTTGAATCGCGGCTTGTTTTATTTATTGGTTCATTTAATTATTTCATTTTATTTGTATTTTATATGTCATTGCTGATTGGTTGTAGTGTTTCTTCTTATTGATTCATTTATTTCATTTTGAGTGTCTGTCGTATAATTCTTTTTATTTTGATTGGTTAGTTATTAGTTAATTTATTATTATTGGTCCTGGTTAATTATTCATAAGTTATTGGTTCGTGGCGTCACGTGCGGAACGCGGGACGTATCAACGTTACAACCTATAACGATATACTGCGTCACTATATGACGTATAACGTTATATACTATTACGTTATAAGGTACAACGATATATTGCATCACTATATGAAGTATAACCTTATATACTATTACGTTGTAAGGTATAACGGTATATTGCTTTACTATATGACGTATAACCTTATATACATTCTAAGGAATAACGATATATTGCACCACTATATGACGTATAACGTGATATACTATTACTTTATAACCTATAACGTTGTACTGCATCACCATATGACGTATAACGTTATATACTATTACATTATAAGGTAGAACGTTATATTGCCTTACTATATCACTTATAACGTTATATTGCTTCACTATATGAAGCCTAACGTTATATACTAGTACGTTATAACGCATAACGTTATATTGCATCACTATATGACGTATAACGTTATGGAGTATTACGTTTTAACGTATAACGTTATATTGCATCACTATATGACGTATAACGTTATATACTATTACGTTATAACTGATAACGATATACTTCATCATTATGTGACGTATAAAGTTATATACTATTACGTTATAACCTATAACGTTATACTGCACCACTATATGACGTATAACGTCATATACTGTTATAACGTATAACGTTTTATTGCATTACTATATCACTTATAACGTTATATTGCTTCACTATATGAAGCATAACGTTATATACTAGTACGTTATAACGCATAACGTTATATTGCATCACTATATGACGTATAACGTTATGCAGTATTACGTTTTAACGTATAACGTTATATTGCTTCACTATATCACCTATAATGTTAAATAGCATCACTATATGACGTATAACGTTATGAACTATTACGTTATACCGTATAGAGTTATAGAGTATTACCTTATATCGTATAACGGTTTATACTATTACGTTATAACGCATATCGTTATATTGCATCACTATATCACTTATAACGTTATATTGCATCACTATATGATGTATAACTTTTATACTATTACGTTATAACGCATAACGTTATATTGCATCACTATATGACGTATAACGTTATGGAGTATTACGTTTCAACGTATAACGTTATATTGCGTCACCATATGACGTATAACGTTATATACTATTACGTTATAACGGATAACGATATATTCCATTACTATGTGACGTATAACGTTATATAATATTACGTTATTACCTATAACGTTATACTGCACCACTATATGACGTATAACGGCATATAGTGTCATAACGTATAACGTTATATTGCATTACTATATCAGTTATAACATTATATTGCACCATTATATGACGTATAACGTCATATGCTATTACGTTAGAACCTATAACGTTGTACTGCATCACTATATGACGTATAACGATATATACTATTACGTTATAAGGTATAACGTTATATTGCATCACTATATCACTTATAAAGTTATATAGCATCACTATATGACGTATAACGTTATGAACTATTACGTTATAACGTATAGAGTTATAGAGTATTACCTTATATCGTATAACGGTTTATACTATTACGTTATAACGCATATCGTTATATTGCATCTCTATATCACTTATAACGTCATATTGCATCACTATATCACTTATATCGTTATACTGTTTCACTATATCACTTATAACGTTATATTGCATCACTATACGACGTATAACGCTATGGAGTATTACGCTTTAACGTATAACGTTACATTGCATTACTATATGATGTATGACGTTATGGAGTGTTACGTTACAACGTATAACGATATATTGCATCACTATGTGACGTATAACGTTATATGCTATTACGTTATAACGCATAACGTTATATTGCATCACTATATCACTTATAACGTTATATTGCACCACTATGTTACGTATAACGCCATATACTATTACGTTATAACCTATAACGTTGTACTGCATCACTATATGACGTATAACGTTATATACTATTACGTTATAAGGTATAACGTTGTATTGCATCACTATATCTCTTATAACGTTATATTGCATCACTATATGACGCATAACGTCATATACTGTAACGTTATAAACTGTAACGATGTACTGCATCACTATATGACTTATGACGTTACATTGCACCACTATATGACGTATAACGCTTATACTATTACGTTATAACTTATAACGTTATATTGCATTACAATATGACATATAACGTTATGGAGTATTACGTTACAACCTATAACGTTATACTGCGTCACTATATGACGTATAACGTTATATACTATTACATTATAAGGTATAACGTTATATTGCCTTACTATATCACTTATAACGTTATATTGCTTCACTATATGAAGCATAACGTTATATACTAGTACGTTATAACGCATAACGTTATATTGCATCACTATATGACGTATAACGTTATATACTATTACGTTATAAGGTATAACGTTGTATTGCATCACTATATCTCTTATAACGTTATATTGCGTCACTATATGACGTATAACGTTATATACTATTACGTTATAACCTATAACGTTGTACTGCATCACTATATGACGTATAACGTTATATACTATTACATTATAAGGTATAACGTTATATTGCCTTACTATATCACTTATAACGTTATATTGCTTCACTATATGAAGCATAACGTTATATACTAGTACGTTATAACGCATAACGTTATATTGCATCACTATATGACGTATAACGTTATGGAGTATTACGTTTTAACGTATAACGTTATATTGCGTCACTATATGACGTATAACGTTATATACTATTACGTTATAACCTATAACGTTGTACTGCGTCACTATATGACGTATAACGTTATATACTATGACGTTATAAGGTATAACGTTATATTGCACCACTATATGACGTATAACATCATATACTATTACATTATAACCTATAACGTTGTACTGCATCACTATATGATGAATAACGTTATATACTATTACTTTATAAGGTATAACTTTATATAGCATCACTATATCGCTTATAACGTTATATTGCATCACTATATGAAGTATAACGTTATATTCCAGAACGCTATAACGCATAACGTTATATTGCATCACTATGTGAAGTATAACGTTATATTCTAGAACGTTATAACGCATAACGTTATATTGCATCACTATATGACGCATAACGTCATATACTATTACATTATAACGTATAACGTTATAGGGTATTACGCCATAACGTATGACTACATATTGCATCACTATATGCCGAATAACGTCATATACTGTTACGTTATAAGGTATAACGTTATATAGCATCACTATGTCGCTTATAACGTTATATTGCATTACTATAGGACGCATAACGTTATGGAGTATTACGTTACAACCTATAACGTTGTACTGCATCACTATATGACGTATAACGTTATGTACTATTAGGTTATAACCTATAACGATGTACTGCATCACTATATGACTTATAACGTTATATTGCACCACTATATGACGTATAACGTTTTTACTATCACGTTATAACTTATAAAGTTATATTGCATTATTATATGACGTATAACATTATGGAGTATTACGTTACAACCTATAACGTTATACTGCGTCACTATATGACGTATAACGTTATATACTATGAGGTTATAAGGTATAACGATATATTGCACCACTATATGAAGTATAACCTTATATTCTCTTACGTTATAAGGTATAACGATATATTGCAACACTATATGAAGTATAACATTATATACTCTTACGTTATAAGGTATAACGATATATTGCATCACTATATGAAGTATAACCTTATATACTATTACGTTATAAGGTATAACGATATATTGCACCACTATATGACGTATAACGTCATATACTGTAAGGTTATAGCCTATAACGATGTACTGCATCACTATATGACGTATAACGTTATATACTATTACGTTTTAACGGATAACGATATATTTCCTCACTATGTAACGTATAACGTTATATGCTATTACGTTATTCCCTATAACGTTATAATGCATCACTAATTGATGTATAATGTCATATACTTTTATAACGTATAACGTTATATTGCATTACAATATGACATATAACGTTATGGAGTATTACGTTAGAACCTATAACGTTATACTGCGTCACTATATGACGTATAACGTTATATACTATGAGGTTATAAGGTATAACGATATATTGCACCACTACATGACGTATAACGTCATATACCATTACGTTATAACCTATAACGTTGTACTGCATCACGATATGACGTATAACGTTTATACTATTACGTTATAATTTATAACGTTATATTGCATCACTAAATGACGTATAACGTTATGGAGTATTACGTTTTAACGTATAACGTTATATTGCATTACTATATGACGTATAACGTTATGGAGTATTACGTTACAACGTATAACGATATATTGCATCACTATGTGACGTATAACGATATATACTATTACGTTATAACGCATAACGTTATAGAGTATTACGCCATAACGTATGACTACATATTGCATCACTATATGCCGAATAACGTCATATACTGTTACGTTATAAGGTATAACGTTATATAGCATCACTATGTCGCTTATAACGATATATTGCATTACTATAGGACGCATAACGTTATGGAGTATTACGTTACAACCTATAACGTTGTACTGCATCACTATATGACGTATAACGTTATATACTATTACGTTATAAGGCATAACGTCATATTGCATCACTATATCGCTTATAACGTTATATTGCATCACTATATGATGTATAACGCTTATACTATTACGATATAACTTATAACGTTATATTGCATCACTATATGACGTATAACGTTATGGAGTATTACGTTTTAACGTATAACGTTATATTGCATTACTATATGACGTATAACGTTATGGAGTATTACGTTACAACGTATAACGATATATTGCATCACTATGTGACGTATAACGTTATAAACTATTACGTTATAACGCATAACGTTATTTTGCATCACTATATGACTTATAACGTTATATTGCACCACTATATGACGTATAACGTTTATACTATTACGTTATAACTTATAACGTTATATTGCATCACTATATCACTTATAACGTTATAATGCATCACTATATCGCTTATAACGTTATATTGCATCACTATATGAATTATAACGTTATATTCCAGAACGTTATAACGCATAACGTTATACTGCATCACTATATGACTTATAACGTTACATTGCACCACAGTATGTCGTATAACGTTTATACTATTACGTTATAATTTATAACGTTATATTGCATCACTATATGACGTATAACGTTATGGAGTATTACATTTTAACCTATAACGTTATATCGCATTACTATATGACGTATAACGTTATGGAGTATTACGATACAACGTATAACGACATATTGCATCACTATGTGACGTATAACGTTATATACTATTACGTTATAACCTATAACGATGTACTGCATCACTATATGACGTATAACGTTATATACTATTACGTTTTAACGGATAACGATATATTTCCTCACTATGTAACGTATAACGTTATATACTATTACGTTATTCCCTATAACGTTATAATGCATCACTAATTGACGTATAATGTCATATACTTTTATAACGTATAACGTTATATTGCATTACAATATGACATATAACGTTATGGAGTATTACGTTACAACCTATAACGTTATACTGCGTCACTATATGACGTATAACGTTATATACTATGAGGTTATAAGGTATAACGATATATTGCACCACTATAAGACGTATAACGTCATATACTATTACATTATAACGTATAACGTTATAGAGTATTACGCCATAACGTATGACTACATATTGCATCACTATATGCCGAATAACGTCATATACTGTTACGTTATAAGGTATAACGTTATATAGCATCACTATATCGCTTATAACGTTATATTGCATCACTATATGAATTATAAAGTTATATTCCAGAACGTTATAACGCATAACGTTATATTGCATCACTATATGACTTATAACGTTATATTGCACCACTATGTGTCGTATAACGTTTATACTATTACGTTATAATTTATAACGTTATATTGCATCACTATATGACGTATAACGTTATGGAGTATTACTTTTTAACCTATAACGTTATATTGCATTACTATATGACGTATAACGTTATGGAGTATTACGATACAACGTATAACGACATATTGCATCACTATGTGACGTATAACGTTATATACTATTACGTTATAACCTATAACGATGTACTGTATCACTATATGACTTATAACGTTATATGGCACCACTATATGACGTATAACGTTTATACTATTACGTTATATCTTATAACGTTATATTGTATTACTATATGACGTATAACGTTATGGAGTATTACGTTACAACCTATAACGTTATACTACGTCACTATAAGACGTATAGCGTTATATACTATTACGTTATAAGGTATAACGATATATTGCAACACTATATGAAGTATAACATTATATACTACTACGTTATATGTTATAACAATATATTGCATCACTATATGAAGTATAACCTTATATACTCTTACGTTATAAGGTATAACGATATATTGCATCACTATATGAAGTATAACCTTATATACTATTACGTTATAAGGTATAACGATATATTGCACCAATATATGATGTATAACGTCATATACTATTACGTTATAACCTATAACGATGTACTGCATCACTATGTGACGTATAACGTTATGTACTATTACGTTATAACCTATAACGATGTACTGCATCACTATATGACTTATAACGTTATATTGCACCACTATATGACGTATAACGTTTTTACTATCACGTTATAACTTATAAAGTTATATTGCATTACTATATGACGTATAACATTATGGAATATTACGTTACAACCTATAACGTTATACTGCGTCACTATATGACGTATAACGTTATATACTATGAGGTTATAAGGTATAACGATATAATGCACCACTATATGAAGTATAACCTTATATTCTCTTACGTTATAAGGTATAACGATATATTGCAACACTATATGAAGTATAACATTATATACTCTTACGTTATAAGTTATAACGATATATTGCACCAATATATGATTTATAACGTCATATACTATTACGTTATAACCTATAACGATGTACTGCATCACTATATGACGTATAACGTTATATACTATTACGTTTTAACGGATAACGATATATTTCCTCACTATGTAACGTATAACGTTATATACTATTACGTTATTCCCTATAACGTTATAATGCATCAGTAATTGACGTATAATGTCATATACTTTTATAACGTATAACGATATATTGCATCACTATATGAAGTATAACCTTATATTCTCTTACGTTATAAGGTATAACGATATATTGCAACACTATATGAAGTATAACATTATATACTCTTACGTTATAATGTATAACGATATATTGCATCACTACATGAAGTATAACCTTATATACTATTAGGTTATAAGGTATAACGATATATTGCACCACTATATGACGTATAACGTCATAAACTGTAACGTTATAACCTATAACGATGTACTGCATCACTATATGACTTATGACGTTATATTGCACCACTATATGACGTATAACGCTTATACTATTACGTTATAACTTATAATGTTATATTGCATTACAATATGACATATAACGTTATGGAGTATTACGTTACAACCTATAACGTTATACTGCGTCACTATATGACGTATAATGTTATATACTATGAGGTTATAAGGTATAACGATATATTGCACCACTATATGACGTATAGCGTCATATACCATTACGTAATAACCTATAACGTTGTACTGCATCACGATATGACGAACAACGTTTATACTATTACGTTATAATTTATAACGTTATATTGCATCACTAAATGACGTATAACGTTATGGAGTATTACGTTTTAACGTATAACGTTATATTGCATTACTATGTGACGTATAACGTTATATACTACTACGTTATAACGCATAACGTTATATTGCATCACTATACCACTTATAACGTTATATTGCACCACTATATAACGTATAACATCATATACTATTAGATTATAACCTATAACGTTGTACTGCATCACTACATGACGTATAACGTTATATACTGTTACGTTATAAGGTATAACGTTATATAGCATCACTATATCGCTTATAACGTTATATTGCATCACTATATGAATTATAAAGTTATATTCCAGAACGTTATAACGCATAACGTTATATTGCATCACTATATGACTTATAACGTTATATTGCACCACTATGTGTCGTATAACGTTTATACTATTACGTTATAATTTATAACGTTATATTGCATCACTATATGATGTATAACGTTATGGAGTATTACGTTTTAACCTATAACGTTATATTGCATTACTATATGACGTATAACGTTATGGAGTATTACGTTACAACGTATAACGATATATTTCCTCACTATGTAACGTATAACGTTATATACTATTACGTTATTCCCTATAACGTTATAATGCATCACTAATTGACGTATAATGTCTGATACTTTTATAACGTATAACGTTATATTGCATTACAATATGACATATAACGTTATGGAGTATTACGTTACAACCTATAACGTTATACTGCGTCACTATATGACGTATAACGTTATATACTATGAGGTTATAAGGTATAACGATATATTGCACCACTATAAGACGTATAACGTCATATACTATTACATTATAACGTATAACGTTATAGAGTATTACGCCATAACGTATGACTACATATTGCATCACTATATGCCGAATAACGTCATATACTGTTACGTTATAAGGTATAACGTTATATTGCATCACTATATGAATTGTAAAGTTATATTCCAGAACGTTATAACGCATAACGTTATATTGCATCACTATATGACTTATAACGTTATATTGCACCACTATATGACGTATAACGTTTATACTATTACGTTATAACTTATAACGTTATATTGCATTACTATATGACGTATAACGTTATGGAGTATTACGTTACAACCTATAACGTTATACTGCGTCACTATATGACGTATAGCGTTATATACTATTACGTTATAAGGTATAACGATATATTGCATCACTATATGAAGTATAACCTTATATTCTCTTATGTTATAAGGTATAACGATATATTGCAACACTATATGAAGTATAACATTATAAACTATTACGTTATAAGGTATAACGATATATTGCACCACTATATGAAGTATAACCTTGTATACTATTACGTTATAAGGTATAACGATATATTGCACCAATATATGATGTATAACGTCATATACTATTACGTTATAACCTATAACGATGTACTGCATCACTATGTGACGTATAACGTTATGTACAATTACGTTATAACCTATAACGATGTACTGCATCACTATATGACTTATAACGTTATATTGCACCACTATATGACGTATAACGTTTTTACTATCACGTTATAACTTATAAAGTTATATTGCATTATTATATGACGTATAACATTATGGAGTATTACGTTACAACCTATAACGTTATACTGCGTCACTATATGACGTATAACGTTATATACTATGAGGTTATAAGGTATAACGATATATTGTACCACTATATGAAGTATAACCTTATATTCTCTTACGTTATAAGGTATAACGATATATTGCAACACTATATGAAGTACAACATTATATACTCTTACGTTATAAGGTATAACGATATATTGCATCACTATATGAAGTATAACCTTATATACTATTACGTTATAAGGTATAACGATATATTGCACCACTATATGACGTATAACGTCATATACTGTAAGGTTATAGCCTATAACGATGTACTGCATCACTATATGACGTATAACGTTATATACTATTATGTTTTAACGGATAACGATATATTTCCTCACTATGTAACGTATAACGTTATATACTATTACGTTATTCCCTATAACGTTATAATGCATCACTAATTGATGTATAATGTCATATACTTTTATAACGTATAACGTTATATTGCATTACAATATGACATATAACGTTATGGAGTATTACGTTACAACCTATAACGTTATACTGCGTCACTATATGACGTATAACGTTATATACTATGAGGTTATAAGGTATAACGATATATTGCACCACTACATGACGTATAACGTCATATACCATTACGTTATAACCTATAACGTTGTACTGCATCACGATATGACGTATAACGTTTATACTATTACGTTATAATTTATAACGTTATATTGCATCACTAAATGACGTATAACGTTATGGAGTATTACGTTTTAACGTATAACGTTATATTGCACCACTATATGACGTATAACATCATATACTATTACATTATAACCTATAACGTTGTACTGCATCACCATATGATGAATAACGTTATATACTATTACTTTATAAGGTATAACTTTATATAGCATCACTATATCGCTTATAACGTTATATTGCATCACTATATGAAGTATAACGTTATATTCCAGAACGTTATAACGCGTAACGTTATACTGCATCACTATGTGAAGTATAACGTTATATTCTAGAACGTTATAACGCATAACGTTATATTGCATCACTATATGACGCATAACGTCATATACTATTACATTATAACGTATAACGTTATAGAGTATTACGCCATAACGTATGCCTACATATTGCATCACTATATGCCGAATAACGTCATATACTGTTACGTTATAAGGTATAACGTTATATAGCATCACTATGTCGCTTATAACGTTATATTGCAATACTATAGGACGCATAACGTTATGGAGTATTACGTTACAACCTATAACGTTGTACTGCATCACTATATGACGTATAACGTTATATACTATTACGTTATAAGGCATAACGTCATATTGCATCACTATATCGCTTATAACGTTATATTGCATCACTATATGATGTATAAGGTTTATACTATTACGATATAACTTATAACGTTATATTGCATCACTATATGACGTATAACGTTATGGAGTATTACGTTTTAACGTATAACGTTATATTGCATTACTATATGTCGTATAACGTTATGGAGTATTACGTTACAACGTATAACGATATATTGCATCACTATGTGACGTATAACGTTATAAACTATTACGTTATAACGCATAACGTTATTTTGCATCACTATATGACTTATAACGTTATATTGCACCACTATATGACGTATAACGTTTATACTATTACGTTATAACTTATAACGTTATATTGCATCACTATATCACTTATAACGTTATAATGCATCACTATATCGCTTATAACGTTATATTGCATCACTATATGATGCATAACGTTTATACTATTACGATATAACTTATAAAGTTATATTACATCACTATATGACGTATAACGTTATGGAGTATTACGTTACAACGTATAACGATACATTGCATCACTATGTGACGTATAACGTTATATACTACTACGTTATAACGCATAACGATATATTGCATCACTATACCACTTATAACGTTATATTGCACCACTATATGACGTATAACATCATATACTATTACATTATAGCCTATAACGTTGTACTGCATCACTATATGACGTATTACGTTATATACTGTTACGTTATAAGGTATAACGTTATATAGCATCACTATATCGCTTATAACGTTATATTGCATCACTATATGAATTATAACGTTATATTCCAGAACGTTATATCGCATAACGTTATACTGCATCACTATATGACTTATAACGTTATATTGCACCACAGTATGTCGTATAACGTTTATACTATTACGTTATAACCTATAACGATGTACTGCATCACTATATGACTTATAACGTTATATTGCACCACTATATGACGTATAACGTTTATACTATTACGTTATAACTTATAACGTTATATTGCATTACTATATGACGTATAACGTTATGGAGTATTACGATACAACGTATAACGACATATTGCATCACTATGTGACGTATAACGTTATATACTATTACGTTATAACCTATAACGATGTACTGCATCACTATATGACTTATAACGTTATATTGCACCACTATATGACGTATAACGTTTATACTATTACGTTATAACTTATAACGTTATATTGCATTACTATATGACGTATAACGTTATGGAGTATTACGTTACAACCTATAACGTTATACTGCGTCACTATATGACGTATAGCGTTATATACTATTACGTTATAAGGTATAACGATATATTGCATCACTATATGAAGTATAACCTTATATTCTCTTATGTTATAAGGTATAACGATATATTGCAACACTATATGAAGTATAACATTATAAACTATTACGTTATATGTTATAACAATATATTGCATCACTATATGAATTATAACCATATATACTCTTACGTTATAAGGTATAACGATATATTGCATCACTATATGAAGTATAACCTTATATACTATTACGTTATAAGTTATAACGATATATTGCACCAATATATGATTTATAACGTCATATACTATTACGTTATAACCTATAACGATGTACTGCATCACTATATGACGTATAACGTTATATACTATTACGTTTTAACGGATAACGATATATTTCCTCACTATGTAACGTATAACGTTATATACTATTACGTTATTCCCTATAACGTTATAATGCATCAGTAATTGACGTATAATGTCATATACTTTTATAACATATAACGTTATATTGCATTACAATATGACATATAACGTTATGGAGTATTACGTTACAACCTATAACGTTATACTGCGTCACTATATGACGTATAACGTTATATACTATGAGGTTATAAGGTATAACGATATATTGCACCACTATATGACGTATAACGTCATATACCATTACGTTATAACCTATAACGTTGTACTGCATCACGATATGACGAACAACGTTTATACTATTACGTTATAATTTATAACGTTATATTGCATCACTAAATGACGTATAACGTTATGGAGTATTACGTTTTAACGTATAACGTTATATTGCATTACTATGTGACGTATAACGTTATATACTACTACGTTATAACGCATAACGTTATATTGCATCACTATACCACTTATAACGTTATATTGCACCACTATATAACGTATAACATCATATACTATTAGATTATAACCTATAACGTTATATTGCATTACTATATGACTTATAACGTTATGGAGTATTACGATACAACGTATAACGACATATTGCATCACTATGTGACGTATAACGTTATATACTATTACGATATAACCTATAACGATGTACTGCATCACTATATGACTTATAACGTTATATTGCACCACTATATGACGTATAACGCTTATACTATTACGTTATAACTTATAACGATATATTGCATTACTATATGTCGTATAAAGTTATGGAGTATTACGTTACAACCAATGACATTATACTGCGTCACTATATGACGTATAGCGTTATATACTATTACGTTATAAGGTATAACGATATATTGCATCACTATATGAAGTATAACCTTATATTCTCTTACGTTATAAGGTATAACGATATATTGCAACACTATATGAAGTATAACATTATATACTCTTACGTTATAAGGTATAACGATATATTGCATCACTATATGAAGTATAACCTTATATACTATTAGGTTATAAGGTATAACGATATATTGCACCACTATATGAAGTATAACCTTCTATACCATTACGTTATAAGGTATAACGATATATTGCACCAATATATGATGTATAACGTCATATACTATTACGTTATAACCTATAACGATGTACTGCATCACTATGTGACGTATAACGTTATGTACTATTACGTTATAACCTATAACGATGTACTGCATCACTATATGACTTATAACGTTATATTGCACCACTATATGACGTATAACGTTTTTACTATCACGTTATAACTTATAAAGTTATATTGCATTATTATATGACGTATAACATTATGGAGTATTACGTTACAACCTATAACGTTATACTGCGTCACTATATGACGTATAACGTTATATACTATGAGGTTATAAGGTATAACGATATATTGCACCACTATATGAAGTATAACCTTATATTCTCTTACGTTATAAGGTATAACGATATATTGCAACACTATATGAAGTATAACATTATATACTCTTACGTTATAAGGTATAACGATATATTGCATCACTATATGAAGTATAACCTTATATACTATTACGTTATAAGGTATAACGATATATTGCACCACTATATGACGTATAACGTCATATACTGTAAGGTTATAGCCTATGACGATGTACTGCATCACTATATGACGTATAACGTTATATACTATTATGTTTTAACGGATAACGATATATTTCCTCACTATGTAACGTATAACGTTATATACTATTACGTTATTCCCTATAACGTTATAATGCATCACTAATTGATGTATAATGTCATATACTTTTATAACGTATAACGTTATATTGCATTACAATATGACATATAACGTTATGGAGTATTACGTTACAACCTATAACGTTATACTGCGTCACTATATGACGTATAACGTTATATACTATGAGGTTATAAGGTATAACGATATATTGCACCACTACATGACGTATAACGTCATATACCATTACGTTATAACCTATAACGTTGTACTGCATCACGATATGACGTATAACGTTTATACTATTACGTTATAATTTATAACGTTATATTGCATCACTAAATGACGTATAACGTTATGGAGTATTACGTTTTAACGTATAACGTTATATTGCATTACTATATGACGTATAACGTTATGGAGTATTACGTTACAACGTATAACGATATATTGCATCACTATATGCCGAATAACGTCATATACTGTTACGTTATAAGGTATAACGTTATATAGCATCACTATGTCGCTTATAACGTTATATTGCATTACTATAGGACGCATAACGTTATGGAGTATTACGTTACAACGTATAACGATATATTGCATCACTATGTGACGTATAACGTTATAAACTATTACGTTATAACGCATAACGTTATTTTGCATCACTATATGACTTATAACGTTATATTGCACCACTATATGACGTATAACGTTTATACTATTACGTTATAACTTATAACGTTATATTGCATCACTATATCACTTATAACGTTATAATGCATCACTATATCGCTTATAACGTTATATTGCATCGCTATATGAATTATAACGTTATATTCCAGAACGTTATAACCTATAACGATGTACTGCATCACTATATGGCTTATAACGTTATATTGCACCACTATATGACGTATAACGTTTATACTATTACGTTATAACTTATAACGTTATATTGCATCACTATATGAAGTATAACGTTATATTCCAGAACGTTATAACGCATAACGTTATATTGCATCACTATATGAAGTATAACGTTATATTCTAGAACGTTATAACGCATAACGTTATATTGCATCACTATATGACGCATAACGTCATATACTATTACATTATAACGTATAACGTTATAGAGTATTACGCCATAACGTATGACTACATATTGCATCACTATATGCCGAATAACGTCATATAGTGTTACGTTATAAGGTATAACGTTATATAGCATCACTATGTCGCTTATAACGTTATATTGCATTACTATAGGACGCATAACGTTATGGAGTATTACGTTACAACCTATAACGTTGTACTGCATCACTATATGACGTATAACGTTATATACTATTACGTTATAAGGCATAACGTCTACAACCTATAACGTTATACTGCGTCACTATATGACGTATAACGATATATACTATGAGGTTATAAGGTATAACGATATATTGCACCACTACATGACGTATAACGTCATATACCATTACGTTATATCCTATAACGTTGTACTGCATCACGATATGACGTATAACGTTTATACTATTACGTTATAATTTATAACGTTATATTGCATCACTAAATGACGTATAACGTTATGGAGTATTACGTTTTAACGTATAACGTTATACTGCATTACTATATGACGTATAACGTTATGGAGTATTACGTTACAACGTATAACGATATATTGCATCACTATGTGACGTATAACGATATATACTATTACGTTATAACGCATAACGTTATAGAGTATTACGCCATAACGTATGACTACATATTGCATCACTATATGCCGAATAACGTCATATACTGTTACGTTATAAGGTATAACGTTATATAGCATCACTATGTCGCTTATAACGTTATATTGCATCACTATATGAATTATAACGTTGTATTCCAGAACGTTATAACGCATAACGTTATACTGCATCACTATATGACTTATAACGTTACATTGCACCACAGTATGTCGTATAACGTTTATACTATTACGTTATAATTTATAACGTTATATTGCATCACCATATGACGTATAACGTTATGGAGTATTACATTTTAACCTATAACGTTATATTGCATTACTATATGACGTATAACGTTATGGAGTATTACGATACAACGTATAACGACATATTGCATCACTATGTGACGTATAACGTTATATACTATTACGTTATAACCTATAACGATGTACTGCATCACTATATGACTTATAACGATATATTGCACCACTATGTGACGTATAACGTTTATACTATTACGTTATAATTTATAACGTTATATTGCATCACTAAATGACGTATAACGTTATGGAGTATTACGTTTTAACGTATAACGTTATATTGCATTACTATGTGACGTATAACGTTATATACTACTACGTTATAACGCATAACGTTATATTGCATCACTATATGACGCATAACGTCATATACTATTACATTATAACGTATAACGTTATAGAGTATTACGCCATAACGTATGACTACATATTGCATCACTATATGCCGAATAACGTCATATACTGTTACGTTATAAGGTATAACGTTATATAGCATCACTATGTCGCTTTTACGTTATATTGCATTACTATAGGACGCATAACGTTATGGAGTATTACGTTACAACCTATAACGTTGTACTGCATCACTATATGCCGAATAACGTCATATACTGTTACGTTATAAGGTATAACGTTATATAGCATCACTATGTCGCTTATAACGTTATATTGCACCACTATATGACGTATAACATCATATACTATTACATTATAACCTATAACGTTGTACTGCATCACCATATGATGAATAACGTTATATACTATTACTTTATAAGGTATAACTTTATATAGCATCACTATATCGCTTATAACGTTATATTGCATCACTATATGAAGTATAACGTTATATTCCAGAACGTTATAACGCGTAACGTTATATTGCATCACTATGTGAAGTATAACGTTATATTCTAGAACGTTATAACGCATAACGTTATATTGCATCACTATATGACGCATAACGTCATATACTATTACATTATAACGTATAACGTTATAGAGTATTACGCCATAACGTATGCCTACATATTGCTTCACTATATGCCGAATAACGTCATATACTGTTACGTTATAAGGTATAACGTTATATAGCATCACTATGTCGCTTATAACGTTATATTGCAATACTATAGGACGCATAACGTTATGGAGTATTACGTTACAACCTATAACGTTGTACTGCATCACTATATGACGTATAACGTTATATACTATTACGTTATAAGGCATAACGTCATATTGCATCACTATATCGCTTATAACGTTATATTGCATCACTATATGATGTATAAGGTTTATACTATTACGATATAACTTATAACGTTATATTGCATCACTATATGACGTATAACGTTATGGAGTATTACGTTTTAACGTATAACGTTATATTGCATTACTATATGTCGTATAACGTTATGGAGTATTACGTTACAACGTATAACGATATATTGCATCACTATGTGACGTATAACGTTATAAACTATTACGTTATAACGCATAACGTTATTTTGCATCACTATATGACTTATAACGTTATATTGCACCACTATATGACGTATAACGTTTATACTATTACGTTATAACTTATAACGTTATATTGCATCACTATATCACTTATAACGTTATAATGCATCACTATATCGCTTATAACGTTATATTGCATCACTATATGATGCATAACGTTTATACTATTACGATATAACTTATAAAGTTATATTACATCACTATATGACGTATAACGTTATGGAGTATTACGTTACAACGTATAACGATACATTGCATCACTATGTGACGTATAACGTTATATACTACTACGTTATAACGCATAACGATATATTGCATCACTATACCACTTATAACGTTATATTGCACCACTATATGACGTATAACATCATATACTATTACATTATAGCCTATAACGTTGTACTGCATCACTATATGACGTATTACGTTATATACTGTTACGTTATAAGGTATAACGTTATATAGCATCACTATATCGCTTATAACGTTATATTGCATCACTATATGAATTATAACGTTATATTCCAGAACGTTATATCGCATAACGTTATACTGCATCACTATATGACTTATAACGTTATATTGCACCACAGTATGTCGTATAACGTTTATACTATTACGTTATAACCTATAACGATGTACTGCATCACTATATGACTTATAACGTTATATTGCACCACTATATGACGTATAACGTTTATACTATTACGTTATAACTTATAACGTTATATTGCATTACTATATGACGTATAACGTTATGGAGTATTACGATACAACGTATAACGACATATTGCATCACTATGTGACGTATAACGTTATATACTATTACGTTATAACCTATAACGATGTACTGCATCACTATATGACTTATAACGTTATATTGCACCACTATATGACATATAACGTTTATACTATTACGTTATAACTTATAACGTTATATTGCATTACTATATGACGTATAACGTTATGGAGTATTACGTTACAACCTATAACGTTATACTGCGTCACTATATGACGTATAGCGTTATATACTATTACGTTATAAGGTATAACGATATATTGCATCACTATATGAAGTATAACCTTATATTCTCTTATGTTATAAGGTATAACGATATATTGCAACACTATATGAAGTATAACATTATAAACTATTACGTTATATGTTATAACAATATATTGCATCACTATATGAAGTATAACCATATATACTCTTACGTTATAAGGTATAACGATATATTGCATCACTATATGAAGTATAACCTTATATACTATTACGTTATAAGTTATAACGATATATTGCACCAATATATGATTTATAACGTCATATACTATTACGTTATAACCTATAACGATGTACTGCATCACTATATGACGTATAACGTTATATACTATTACGTTTTAACGGATAACGATATATTTCCTCACTATGTAACGTATAACGTTATATACTATTACGTTATTCCCTATAACGTTATAATGCATCAGTAATTGACGTATAATGTCATATACTTTTATAACATATAACGTTATATTGCATTACAATATGACATATAACGTTATGGAGTATTACGTTACAACCTATAACGTTATACTGCGTCACTATATGACGTATAACGTTATATACTATGAGGTTATAAGGTGTAACGATATATTGCACCACTATATGACGTATAACGTCATATACCATTACGTTATAACCTATACCGTTGTACTGCATCACGATATGACGAACAACGTTTATACTATTACGTTATAATTTATAACGTTATATTGCATCACTAAATGACGTATAACGTTATGGAGTATTACGTTTTAACGTATAACGTTATATTGCATTACTATGTGACGTATGACGTTATATACTACTACGTTATAACGCATAACGTTATATTGCATCACTATACCACTTATAACGTTATATTGCACCACTATATAACGTATAACATCATATACTATTAGATTATAACCTATAACGTTATATTGCATTACTATATGACTTATAACGTTATGGAGTATTACGATACAACGTATAACGACATATTGCATCACTATGTGACGTATAACGTTATATACTATTACGATATAACCTATAACGATGTACTGCATCACTATATGACTTATAACGTTATATTGCACCACTATATGACGTATAACGTTTATACTATTACGTTATAACTTATAACGTTATATTGCATTACTATATGACGTATAACGTTATGGAGTATTACGATACAACGTATAACGACATATTGCATCACTATGTGACGTATAACGTTATATACTATTACGTTATAACCTATAACGATGTACTGCATCACTATATGACTTATAACGTTATATTGCACCACTATATGACGTATAACGTTTATACTATTACGTTATAACTTATAACGTTATATTGCATTACTATATGACGTATAACGTTATGGAGTATTACGTTACAACCTATAACGTTATACTGCGTCACTATATGACGTATAGCGTTATATACTATTACGTTATAAGGTATAACGATATATTGCATCACTATATGAAGTATAACCTTATATTCTCTTATGTTATAAGGTATAACGATATATTGCAACACTATATGAAATATAACATTATAAACTATTACGTTATATGTTATAACAATATATTGCATCACTATATGAAGTATAACCATATATACTCTTACGTTATAAGGTATAACGATATATTGCATCACTATATGAAGTATAACCTTATATACTATTACGTTATAAGTTATAACGATATATTGCACCAATATATGATTTATAACGTCATATACTATTACGTTATAACCTATAACGATGTACTGCATCACTATATGACGTATAACGTTATATACTATTACGTTTTAACGGATAACGATATATTTCCTCACTATGTAACGTATAACGTTATATACTATTACGTTATTCCCTATAACGTTATAATGCATCAGTAATTGACGTATAATGTCATATACTTTTATAACATATAACGTTATATTGCATTACAATATGACATATAACGTTATGGAGTATTACGTTACAACCTATAACGTTATACTGCGTCACTATATGACGTATAACGTTATATACTATGAGGTTATAAGGTGTAACGATATATTGCACCACTATATGACGTATAACGTCATATACCATTACGTTATAACCTATAACGTTGTACTGCATCACGATATGACGAACAACGTTTATACTATTACGTTATAATTTATAACGTTATATTGCATCACTAAATGACGTATAACGTTATGGAGTATTACGTTTTAACGTATAACGTTATATTGCATTACTATGTGACGTATAACGTTATATACTACTACGTTATAACGCATAACGTTATATTGCATCACTATACCACTTATAACGTTATATTGCACCACTATATAACGTATAACATCATATACTATTAGATTATAACCTATAACGTTATATTGCATTACTATATGACTTATAACGTTATGGAGTATTACGATACAACGTATAACGACATATTGCATCACTATGTGACGTATAACGTTATATACTATTACGATATAACCTATAACGATGTACTGCATCACTATATGACTTATAACGTTATATTGCACCACTATATGACGTATAACGCTTATACTATTACGTTATAACTTATAACGATATATTGCATTACTATATGTCGTATAAAGTTATGGAGTATTACGTTACAACCAATGACATTATACTGCGTCACTATATGACGTATAGCGTTATATACTATTACGTTATAAGGTATAACGATATATTGCATCACTATATGAAGTATAACCTTATATTCTCTTACGTTATAAGGTATAACGATATATTGCAACACTATATGAAGTATAACATTATATACTCTTACGTTATAAGGTATAACGATATATTGCATCACTATATGAAGTATAACCTTATATACTATTAGGTTATAAGGTATAACGATATATTGCACCACTATATGAAGTATAACCTTATATACTCTTACGTTATAAGGTATAACGATATATTGCACCAATATATGATTTATAACGTCATATACTATTACGTTATAACCTATAACGATGTACTGCATCACTATATGACGTATAACGTTATATACTCTTACGTTTTAACGGATAACGATATATTTCCTCACTATGTAACGTATTACGTTATATACTATTACGTTATTCCCTATAACGTTATAATGCATCACTAATTGACGTATAATGTCATATACTTTTATAACGTATAACGTTATATTGCATTACA
This sequence comes from Bombus affinis, assembly GCF_024516045.1. Lineage (NCBI taxonomy): Eukaryota > Metazoa > Arthropoda > Insecta > Hymenoptera > Apidae > Bombus > Bombus affinis. The sequence continues at coordinate 99,930 of NW_026109018.1, read as the reverse complement.
ATATGACATATAACGTTATGGAGTATTTCGTTACAACCTATAACGTTATACTGCGTCACTATATGACGTATAACGTTATATACTATGAGGTTATAAGGTATAACGATATATTGCACCACTATAAGACGTATAACGTCATATACCATTACGTTATAACCTATAACGTTGTACTGCATCACGATATGACGAACAACGTTTATACTATTACGTTATAATTTATAACGTTATATTGCATCACTAAATGACGTATAACGTTATGGAGTATTACGTTTTAACGTATAACGTTATATTGCATTACTATGTGACGTATAACGTTATATACTACTACGTTATAACGCATAACGTTATATTGCATCACTATATGACGCATAACGTCATATACTATTACATTATAACGTATAACGTTATAGAGTATTACGCCATAACGTATGACTACATATTGCATCACTATATGCCGAATAACGTCATATACTGTTACGTTATAAGGTATAACGTTATATAGCATCACTATGTCGCTTTTACGTTATATTGCATTACTATAGGACGCATAACGTTATGGAGTATTACGTTACAACCTATAACGTTGTACTGCATCACTATATGCCGAATAACGTCATATACTGTTACGTTATAAGGTATAACGTTATATAGCATCACTATGTCGCTTATAACGTTATATTGCACCACTATATGACGTATAACATCATATACTATTACATTATAACCTATAACGTTGTACTGCATCACCATATGATGAATAACGTTATATACTATTACTTTATAAGGTATAACTTTATATAGCATCACTATATCGCTTATAACGTTATATTGCATCACTATATGAAGTATAACGTTATATACTCTTACGTTTTAACGGATAACGATATATTTCCTCACTATGTAACGTATTACGTTATATACTATTACGTTATTCCCTATAACGTTATAATGCATCACTAATTGACGTATAATGTCATATACTTTTATAACGTATAACGTTATATTGCATTACAATATGACATATAACGTTATGGAGTATTTCGTTACAACCTATAACGTTATACTGCGTCACTATATGACGTATAACGTTATATACTATGAGGTTATAAGGTATAACGATATATTGCACCACTATAAGACGTATAACGTCATATACCATTACGTTATAACCTATAACGTTGTACTGCATCACGATATGACGAACAACGTTTATACTATTACGTTATAATTTATAACGTTATATTGCATCACTAAATGACGTATAACGTTATGGAGTATTACGTTTTAACGTATAACGTTATATTGCATTACTATGTGACGTATAACGTTATATACTACTACGTTATAACGCATAACGTTATATTGCATCACTATATGACGCATAACGTCATATACTATTACATTATAACGTATAACGTTATAGAGTATTACGCCATAACGTATGACTACATATTGCATCACTATATGCCGAATAACGTCATATACTGTTACGTTATAAGGTATAACGTTATATAGCATCACTATGTCGCTTTTACGTTATATTGCATTACTATAGGACGCATAACGTTATGGAGTATTACGTTACAACCTATAACGTTGTACTGCATCACTATATGCCGAATAACGTCATATACTGTTACGTTATAAGGTATAACGTTATATAGCATCACTATGTCGCTTATAACGTTATATTGCACCACTATATGACGTATAACATCATATACTATTACATTATAACCTATAACGTTGTACTGCATCACCATATGATGAATAACGTTATATACTATTACTTTATAAGGTATAACTTTATATAGCATCACTATATCGCTTATAACGTTATATTGCATCACTATATGAAGTATAACGTTATATTCCAGAACGTTATAACGCGTAACGTTATATTGCATCACTATGTGAAGTATAACGTTATATTCTAGAACGTTATAACGCATAACGTTATATTGCATCACTATATGACGCATAACGTCATATACTATTACATTATAACGTATAACGTTATAGAGTATTACGCCATAACGTATGCCTACATATTGCATCACTATATGCCGAATAACGTCATTTACTGTTACGTTATAAGGTATAACGTTATATAGCATCACTATGTCGCTTATAACGTTATATTGCAATACTATAGGACGCATAACGTTATGGAGTATTACGTTACAACCTATAACGTTGTACTGCATCACTATATGACGTATAACGTTATATACTATTACGTTATAAGGCATAACGTCATATTGCATCACTATATCGCTTATAACGTTATATTGCATCACTATATGATGTATAAGGTTTATACTATTACGATATAACTTATAACGTTATATTGCATCACTATATGACGTATAACGTTATGGAGTATTACGTTTTAACGTATAACGTTATATTGCATTACTATATGTCGTATAACGTTATGGAGTATTACGTTACAACGTATAACGATATATTGCATCACTATGTGACGTATAACGTTATAAACTATTACGTTATAACGCATAACGTTATTTTGCATCACTATATGACTTATAACGTTATATTGCACCACTATATGACGTATAACGTTTATACTATTACGTTATAACTTATAACGTTATATTGCATCACTATATCACTTATAACGTTATAATGCATCACTATATCGCTTATAACGTTATATTGCATCACTATATGATGCATAACGTTTATACTATTACGATATAACTTATAAAGTTATATTACATCACTATATGACGTATAACGTTATGGAGTATTACGTTACAACGTATAACGATACATTGCATCACTATGTGACGTATAACGTTATATACTACTACGTTATAACGCATAACGATATATTGCATCACTATACCACTTATAACGTTATATTGCACCACTATATGACGTATAACATCATATACTATTACATTATAGCCTATAACGTTGTACTGCATCACTATATGACGTATTACGTTATATACTGTTACGTTATAAGGTATAACGTTATATAGCATCACTATATCGCTTATAACGTTATATTGCATCACTATATGAATTATAACGTTATATTCCAGAACGTTATATCGCATAACGTTATACTGCATCACTATATGACTTATAACGTTATATTGCACCACAGTATGTCGTATAACGTTTATACTATTACGTTATAACCTATAACGATGTACGGCATCACTATATGACTTATAACGTTATATTGCACCACTATATGACGTATAACGTTTATACTATTACGTTATAACTTATAACGTTATATTGCATTACTATATGACGTATAACGTTATGGAGTATTACGATACAACGTATAACGACATATTGCATCACTATGTGACGTATAACGTTATATACTATTACGTTATAACCTATAACGATGTACTGCATCACTATATGACTTATAACGTTATATTGCACCACTATATGACGTATAACGTTTATACTATTACGTTATAACTTATAACGTTATATTGCATTACTATATGACGTATAACGTTATGGAGTATTACGTTACAACCTATAACGTTATACTGCGTCACTATATGACGTATAGCGTTATATACTATTACGTTATAAGGTATAACGATATATTGCATCACTATATGAAGTATAACCTTATATTCTCTTATGTTATAAGGTATAACGATATATTGCAACACTATATGAAGTATAACATTATAAACTATTACGTTATATGTTATAACAATATATTGCATCACTATATGAAGTATAACCATATATACTCTTACGTTATAAGGTATAACGATATATTGCATCACTATATGAAGTATAACCTTATATACTATTACGTTATAAGTTATAACGATATATTGCACCAATATATGATTTATAACGTCATATACTATTACGTTATAACCTATAACGATGTACTGCATCACTATATGACGTATAACGTTATATACTATTACGTTTTAACGGATAACGATATATTTCCTCACTATGTAACGTATAACGTTATATACTATTACGTTATTCCCTATAACGTTATAATGCATCAGTAATTGACGTATAATGTCATATACTTTTATAACATATAACGTTATATTGCATTACAATATGACATATAACGTTATGGAGTATTACGTTACAACCTATAACGTTATACTGCGTCACTATATGACGTATAACGTTATATACTATGAGGTTATAAGGTGTAACGATATATTGCACCACTATATGACGTATAACGTCATATACCATTACGTTATAACCTATAACGTTGTACTGCATCACGATATGACGAACAACGTTTATACTATTACGTTATAATTTATAACGTTATATTGCATCACTAAATGACGTATAACGTTATGGAGTATTACGTTTTAACGTATAACGTTATATTGCATTACTATGTGACGTATGACGTTATATACTACTACGTTATAACGCATAACGTTATATTGCATCACTATACCACTTATAACGTTATATTGCACCACTATATAACGTATAACATCATATACTATTAGATTATAACCTATAACGTTATATTGCATTACTATATGACTTATAACGTTATGGAGTATTACGATACAACGTATAACGACATATTGCATCACTATGTGACGTATAACGTTATATACTATTACGATATAACCTATAACGATGTACTGCATCACTATATGACTTATAACGTTATATTGCACCACTATATGACGTATAACGTTTATACTATTACGTTATAACTTATAACGTTATATTGCATTACTATATGACGTATAACGTTATGGAGTATTACGATACAACGTATAACGACATATTGCATCACTATGTGACGTATAACGTTATATACTATTACGTTATAACCTATAACGATGTACTGCATCACTATATGACTTATAACGTTATATTGCACCACTATATGACGTATAACGTTTATACTATTACGTTATAACTTATAACGTTATATTGCATTACTATATGACGTATAACGTTATGGAGTATTACGTTACAACCTATAACGTTATACTGCGTCACTATATGACGTATAGCGTTATATACTATTACGTTATAAGGTATAACGATATATTGCATCACTATATGAAGTATAACCTTATATTCTCTTATGTTATAAGGTATAACGATATATTGCAACACTATATGAAGTATAACATTATAAACTATTACGTTATATGTTATAACAATATATTGCATCACTATATGAAGTATAACCATATATACTCTTACGTTATAAGGTATAACGATATATTGCATCACTATATGAAGTATAACCTTATATACTATTACGTTATAAGTTATAACGATATATTGCACCAATATATGATTTATAACGTCATATACTATTACGTTATAACCTATAACGATGTACTGCATCACTATATGACGTATAACGTTATATACTATTACGTTTTAACGGATAACGATATATTTCCTCACTATGTAACGTATAACGTTATATACTATTACGTTATTCCCTATAACGTTATAATGCATCAGTAATTGACGTATAATGTCATATACTTTTATAACATATAACGTTATATTGCATTACAATATGACATATAACGTTATGGAGTATTACGTTACAACCTATAACGTTATACTGCGTCACTATATGACGTATAACGTTATATACTATGAGGTTATAAGGTGTAACGATATATTGCACCACTATATGACGTATAACGTCATATACCATTACGTTATAACCTATAACGTTGTACTGCATCACGATATGACGAACAACGTTTATACTATTACGTTATAATTTATAACGTTATATTGCATCACTAAATGACGTATAACGTTATGGAGTATTACGTTTTAACGTATAACGTTATATTGCATTACTATGTGACGTATAACGTTATATACTACTACGTTATAACGCATAACGTTATATTGCATCACTATACCACTTATAACGTTATATTGCACCACTATATAACGTATAACATCATATACTATTAGATTATAACCTATAACGTTATATTGCATTACTATATGACTTATAACGTTATGGAGTATTACGATACAACGTATAACGACATATTGCATCACTATGTGACGTATAACGTTATATACTATTACGATATAACCTATAACGATGTACTGCATCACTATATGACTTATAACGTTATATTGCACCACTATATGACGTATAACGCTTATACTATTACGTTATAACTTATAACGATATATTGCATTACTATATGTCGTATAAAGTTATGGAGTATTACGTTACAACCAATGACATTATACTGCGTCACTATATGACGTATAGCGTTATATACTATTACGTTATAAGGTATAACGATATATTGCATCACTATATGAAGTATAACCTTATATTCTCTTACGTTATAAGGTATAACGATATATTGCAACACTATATGAAGTATAACATTATATACTCTTACGTTATAAGGTATAACGATATATTGCATCACTATATGAAGTATAACCTTATATACTATTAGGTTATAAGGTATAACGATATATTGCACCACTATATGAAGTATAACCTTCTATACTATTACGTTATAAGGTATAACGATATATTGCACCAATATATGATGTATAACGTCATATACTATTACGTTATAACCTATAACGATGTACTGCATCACTATGTGACGTATAACGTTATGTACTATTACGTTATAACCTATAACGATGTACTGCATCACTATATGACTTATAACGTTATATTGCACCACTATATGACGTATAACGTTTTTACTATCACGTTATAACTTATAAAGTTATATTGCATTATTATATGACGTATAACATTATGGAGTATTACGTTACAACCTATAACGTTATACTGCGTCACTATATGACGTATAACGTTATATACTATGAGGTTATAAGGTATAACGATATATTGCACCACTACATGACGTATAACGTCATATACCATTACGTTATAACCTATAACGTTGTACTGCATCACGATATGACGTATAACGTTTATACTATTACGTTATAATTTATAACGTTATATTGCATCACTAAATGACGTATAACGTTATGGAGTATTACGTTTTAACGTATAACGTTATATTGCATTACTATATGACGTATAACGTTATGGAGTATTACGTTACAACGTATAACGATATATTGCATCACTATGTGACGTATAACGATATATACTATTACGTTATAACGCATAACGTTATAGAGTATTACGCCATAACGTATGACTACATATTGCATCACTATATGCCGAATAACGTCATATACTGTTACGTTATAAGGTATAACGTTATATAGCATCACTATGTCGCTTATAACGTTATATTGCATTACTATAGGACGCATAACGTTATGGAGTATTACGTTACAACGTATAACGATATATTGCATCACTATGTGACGTATAACGTTATAAACTATTACGTTATAACGCATAACGTTATTTTGCATCACTATATGACTTATAACGTTATATTGCACCACTATATGACGTATAACGTTTATACTATTACGTTATAACTTATAACGTTATATTGCATCACTATATCACTTATAACGTTATAATGCATCACTATATCGCTTATAACGTTATATTGCATCGCTATATGAATTACAACGTTATATTCCAGAACGTTATAACCTATAACGATGTACTGCATCACTATATGACTTATAACGTTATATTGCACCACTATATGACGTATAACGTTTATACTATTACGTTATAACTTATAACGTTATATTGCATCACTATATGAAGTATAACGTTATATTCCAGAACGTTATAACGCATAACGTTATATTGCATCACTATATGAAGTATAACGTTATATTCTAGAACGTTATAACGCATAACGTTATATTGCATCACTATATGACGCATAACGTCATATACTATTACATTATAACGTATAACGTTATAGAGTATTACGCCATAACGTATGACTACATATTGCATCACTATATGCCGAATAACGTCATATAGTGTTACGTTATAAGGTATAACGTTATATAGCATCACTATGTCGCTTATAACGTTATATTGCATTACTATAGGACGCATAACGTTATGGAGTATTACGTTACAACCTATAACGTTGTACTGCATCACTATATGACGTATAACGTTATATACTATTACGTTATAAGGCATAACGTCATATTGCATCACTATATCGCTTATAACGTTATATTGCATCACTATATGATGTATAACGTTTATACTATTATGATATAACTTATAACGTTATATTGCATCTCTATATGACGTATAACGTTATGGAGTATTACGTTTTAACGTATAACGTTATATTGCATTACTATATGACGTATAACGTTATGGAGTATTACGTTACAACGTATAACGATATATTGCATCACTATGTGACGTATAACGTTATAAACTATTACGTTATAACGCATAACGTCATTTTGCATCACTATATGACTTATAACGTTATATTGCACCACTATATGACGTATAACGTTTATACTATTACGTTATAACTTATAACGTTATATTGCATCACTATATCACTTATAACGTTATAATGCATCACTATATCGCTTATAACGTTATATTGCATCACTATATGAATTATAACGTTATATTCCAGAACGTTATAACGCATAACGTTATACTGCATCACTATATGACTTATAACGTTACATTGCACCACAGTATGTCGTATAACGTTTATACTATTACGTTATAATTTATAACGTTATATTGCATCACTATATGACGTATAACGTTATGGAGTATTACATTTTAACCTATAACGTTATATTGCATTACTATATGACGTATAACGTTATGGAGTATTACGATACAACGTATAACGACATATTGCATCACTATGTGACGTATAACGTTATATACTATTACGTTATAACCTATAACGATGTACTGCATCACTATATGACTTATAACGATATATTGCACCACTATATGACGTATAACGTTTATACTATTACGTTATAACTTATAACGTTACATTGCATTACTATATGACGTATAACGTTATGGAGTATTACGTTACAACCTATAACGTTATACTGCGTCACTATATGACGTATAGCGTTATATACTATTACGTTATAAGGTATAACGATATATTGCATCACTATATGAAGTATAACCTTATATTCTCTTATGTTATAAAGTATAACTATATATTGCAACACTATATGAAGTATAACATTATATACTGTTACGTTATATGTTATAACAATATATTGCATCACTATATGATGTATAACCTTATATACTCTTACGTTATAAGGTATAACGATATATTGCACCAATATATGATTTATAACGTCATATACTATTACGTTATAACCTATAACGATGTACTGCATCACTATATGACGTATAACGTTATATACTATTACGTTTTAACGGATAACGATATATTTCCTCACTATGTAACGTATTACGTTATATACTATTACGTTATTCCCTATAACGTTATAATGCATCACTAATTGACGTATAATGTCATATACTTTTATAACGTATAACGTTATATTGCATTACAATATGACATATAACGTTATGGAGTATTACGTTACAACCTATAACGTTATACTGCGTCACTATATGACGTATAACGTTATATACTATGAGGTTATAAGGTATAACGATATATTGCACCACTATAAGACGTATAACGTCATATACCATTACGTTATAACCTATAACGTTGTACTGCATCACGATATGACGAACAACGTTTATACTATTACGTTATAACTTATAACGTTATATTGCATCACTATATCACTTATAACGTTATAATGCATCACTATATCGCTTATAACGTTATATTGCATCACTATATGATGTATAACGTTTATACTATTACGATATAACTTATAAAGTTATATTACATCACTATATGACGTATAACGTTATGGAGTATTACGTTACAACGTATAACGATACATTGCATCACTATGTGACGTATAACGTTTTATACTACTACGTTATAACGCATAACGATATATTGCATCACTATACCACTTATAACGTTATATTGCACCACTATATGACGTATAACATCATATACTATTACATTATAGCCTATAACGTTGTACTGCATCACTATATGACGTATTACGTTATATACTGTTACGTTATAAGGTATAACGTTATATAGCATCACTATATCGCTTATAACGTTATATTGCATCACTATATGAATTATAACGTTATATTCCAGAACGTTATATCGCATAACGTTATACTGCATCACTATATGACTTATAACGTTATATTGCACCACAGTATGTCGTATAACGTTTATACTATTACGTTATAATTTATAACGTTATATTGCATCACTATATGACGTATAACGTTATGGAGTATTACATTTTAACCTATAACGTTATATTGCATTACTATATGACGTATAACGTTATGGAGTATTACGATACAACGTATAACGACATATTGCATCACTATGTGACGTATAAAGTTATATACTATTACGTTATAACCTATAACGATGTACTGCATCACTATATGACTTATAACGTTATATTGCACCACTATATGACGTATAACGTTTATACTATTACGTTATAACTTATAACGTTATATTGCATTACTATATGACGTATAACGTTATGGAGTATTACGTTACAACCTATAACGTTATACTGCGTCACTATATGACGTATAGCGTTATATACTATTACGTTATAAGGTATAACGATATATTGCATCACTATATGAAGTATAACCTTATATTCTCTTATGTTATAAGGTATAACGATATATTGCAACACTATATGAAGTATAACATTATATACTATTACGTTATATGTTATAACAATATATTGCATCACTATATGAAGTATAACCATATATACTCTTACGTTATAAGGTATAACGATATATTGCATCACTATATGAAGTATAACCTTATATACTATTACGTTATAAGTTATAACGATATATTGCACCAATATCTGATTTATAACCTCATATACTATTACGTTATAACCTATAACGATGTACTGCATCACTATATGACGTATAACGTTATATACTATTACGTTTTAACGGATAACGATATATTTCCTCACTATGTAACGTATAACGTTATATACTATTACGTTATTCCCTATAACGTTATAATGCATCAGTAATTGACGTATAATGTCATATACTTTTATAACATATAACGTTATATTGCATTACAATATGACATATAACGTTATGGAGTATTACGTTACAACCTATAACGTTATACTGCGTCACTATATGATGTATAACGTTATATACTATGAGGTTATAAGGTATAACGATATATTGCACCACTATATGACGTATAACGTCATATACCATTACGTTATAACCTATAACGTTGTACTGCATCACGATATGACGAACAACGTTTATACTATTACGTTATAATTTATAACGTTATATTGCATCACTAAATGACGTATAACGTTATGGAGTATTACGTTTTAACGTATAACGTTATATTGCATTACTATGTGACGTATAACGTTATATACTACTACGTTATAACGCATAACGTTATATTGCATCACTATACCACTTATAACGTAATATTGCACCACTATATAACGTATAACATCATATACTATTAGATTATAACCTATAACGTTGTACTGCATCACTATATGACGTGTAACGTTATATACTGTTACGTTATAAGGTATAACGTTATATAGCATCACTATATCGCTTATAACGTTATATTGCATCACTATATGAATTATAAAGTTATATTCCAGAACGTTATAACGCATAACGTTATATTGCATCACTATATGACTTATAACGTTATATTGCACCACTATGTGTCGTATAACGTTTATACTATTACGTTATAATTTATAACGTTATATTGCATCACTATATGACGCATAACGTTATGGAGTATTACGTTTTAACCTATAACGTTATATTGCATTACTATATGACGTATAACGTTATGGAGTATTACGATACAACGTATAACGACATATTGCATCACTATGTGACGTATAACGTTATATACTATTACGTTATAACCTATAACGATGTACTGTATCACTATATGACTCATAACGTTATATGGCACCACTATATGACGTATAACGTTTATACTATTACGTTATAACTTATAACGTTATATTGCATTACTATATGACGTATAACGTTATGGAGTATTACGTTACAACCTATAACGTTATACTACGTCACTATAAGACGTATAGCGTTATATACTATTACGTTATAAGGTATAACGATATATTGCATCACCATATGAAGTATAACCTTATATTCTCTTACGTTATAAGGTATAACGATATATTGCAACACTATATGAAGTATAACATTATATTCTATTACGTTATATGTTATAACAATATATTGCATCACTATATGAAGTATAACCTTATATACTCTTACGTTATAAGGTATAACGATATATTGCATCACTATATGAAGTATAACCTTATATACTATTACGTTATAAGGTATAACGATATATTGCACCACTACATGACGTATAACGTCATATACCATTACGTTATAACCTATAACGTTGTACTGCATCACGATATGACGTATAACGTTTATACTATTACGTTATAATTTATAACGTTATATTGCATCACTAAATGACGTATAACGTTATGGAGTATTACGTTTTAACGTATAACGTTATATTGCATTACTATATGACGTATAACGTTATGGAGTATTACGTTACAACGTATAACGATATATTGCATCACTATGTGACGTATAACGATATATACTATTACGTTATAACGCATAACGTTATATTGCATCACTATATCACTTATAACGTTATATTGCACCACTATATGACGTATAACATCATATACTATTACATTATAACCTATAACGTTGTACTGCATCACTATATGATGAATAACGTTATATACTATTACGTTATAAGGTATAACTTTATATAGCATCACTATATCGCTTATAACGTTATATTGCATCACTATATGAAGTATAACGTTATATTCCAGAACGTTATAACGCATAACGTTATATTGCATCACTATATGAAGTATAACGTTACATTCTAGAACGTTATAACGCATAACGTTATATTGCATCACTATATGACGCATAACGTCATATACTATAACATTATAACGTATAACGTTATAGGGAATTACGCTATAACGTATGACTGCATATTGCATCACTATATGACGAATAACGTCATATACTGTTACGTTATAAGGTATAACGTTATATAGCATCACTATGTCGCTTATAACGTTATATTTCATTACTATAGGACGCATAACGTTATGGAGTATTACGTTACAACCTATAACGTTGTACTGCATCACTATGTGACGTATAACGTTATATACTATTACGTTATAACGCATAACGTCATATTGCATCACTATATGACTTATAACGTTATATTGCACCACTATATCACTTATAACGTTATGTTGCATCACTATATGATGTATAACGTTTATACTGTAACGTTATAACTTATAACGTTATTTTGCATCACTATATGATGTATAACGTTTATACTATTACGTTATAACTTATAACGTTATTTTGCATCACTATATGACGTATAACGTTATGGAGTATTACGTTTTAACGTATAACGTTATATTGCATTACTATATGACGTATAACGTTATGGAGTATTACGATACAACGTATAACGATATATTGCATCACTATATGACGTATAACGTTATATACTATTACGTTTTAAGGTATAACGTTATATTGCAACACTATATCACTTATAACAATATATTTTATCACAATATGACGCATAACGTCATATACTATAACATTATAACGTATAACGTTATAGGGAATTACGCTATAACGTATGACTGCATATTGCATCACTATATGACGAATAACGTCATATACTGTTACGTTATAACGTATAACGTTATATTGCATTACTATATGACGCATAACGATATGGAGCATTACGTTACAACGTATAACGACATATCGCATGACTATGTGGCGTATAACGTTATATACTATTGCGTTATAACCTATAACGTTATACTGCATCACTATATGACGTATAACGTTATATACTATTACGTTATAACGTATAACGATATATTGCATCACTATGTGACGTATAACGTTATATACTATTACGTTATAATGCATAACGTTATATTGCATCACTATATGACGCATAACTTCACATACTATTACATTATAACGTATAACGTTATAGAGTATTACGCCATAACGTATGACTATATATTGCATCACTATATGACGTATAACGTCATATACCCTTTCGTTATAACGTATAACATTGTATTGCATTACTGTATGATGCATAACGTGATGGAGCATTACGTTACAACGTATAACGACATATTGCATGACTATGTGACGTATAACGTTATATACTATTGCGTTATAACGTATAACGTTATATTGCATCACTATATCACTTATAACGTTATATAGCATCCCTATATGACGTATAACGTTATGAACTATTACGTTATAACGTATAGCGTTATAGAGTATTACCTTATATCGTATAACGATTTATACTATTACGTTATAATGCATAACGTTATATTTCATCACTATATCACTTATAACGTTATATTGCATCACTATATCACTTATAACGTTATATTGTGTCACTATATGACTCATAACATCATATACTATTACAGTATAACGTATAACGTTATGGAGAATTACGCTATAACGTATGACGTCATGTTGCATCAATATATGACGAATAACGTCATATACTGCTACGTTATAACGTATAACGTTATATTGCATTACTATATGACGAATAACGTTATGCAGCATTACGTTACGACGTATAATGACATATTGCATTACTATGTGACGTATAACGTTATATACTATTGCGTTATAACCTATAACGTTATACTGCATCACTATATGACGTATAACGTTGTATACTATTACGTTATAAGGTATAACGATATATTGCACCACTATATGACGTATAGCGTCATATACTATTACGTTACAAACTATAACGATGTACTGCATCACTATATGACGTATAACGTTACAAACTATTACGTTATATGGTATAACGTTACGTAGCATCACTATATCACGTATTGCGTTATATAGCATCCCTATATGACGTATAACGTTATGAACTATTACGCTATAACGTATAGCGCTATAGAGTATTACCTTATATCGTATAACGATTTATACTATTACGTTATAACGCATAACGTTATATTGCATAACTATATCACTTATAAAGTTATATTGCATCACTATATCACTTATAACGTTATATTGCATCACTATATGATGTATAACGTTTATACTATTACGTTATAACTTATAACGTTATATTGCATCACTATATGACCTATAATGTTATGGATTATTACGTTTTAACGTGTAACGTTATATTGCATTACTATATGACGCATAACGTTATGGAGCATTACGTTACAACGTATAACGACATATTGCATGACTATGTGACGTATAACGCTATATACTATTGCGTTATAAGGTATAACGTTATATTGCATCACTATATCACTTATAACGTTATATTGCATCACGATATCACTTATAACGTTTTATTGTATCACTATATGACGTATAACATTATGGAGTATTTCGTTTTAACGTATAACGTTATATTGTATTACTATATGACGCATAACGTTCTGGAGCATTACGTTACAACGTATAACGACATATTGCATTACTATGTGACGCATAACGTTATATACTATTGCGTTATATCCTATTACGTTATACTGCATCACTATATGATGTATAACGTTTTGGAGTATTACGTTACAACGTGCAACGATATACTGCATCACTATGTGACGTATAACGTTATATACTATTACGTTATAACCTATAACATTGTACTGCGTCACAATATGACGCATAACGACATATACTGTTATAACTTATAACGTTATATTGCATCACTATATGACGCATAACGTTATGGAGTATTTCGTTTTAACGTATAACGTTATATTGCATTACTATATGACGCATAACGTTATGGAGCATTACGTTACAACGTATAACGACAAATTGCATGACTATATGACGTTAAACGTTATATACTATTACCTTATAACGGATAACGTTATATTTCATCACTATGTGACGTATAACGTTATATACTATTACGTTATATCTTATAACGTTATATTGCATGACTATGTGACGTATAACGTTATATACTATTGCGTTATAACCTATAACTTTATACTGCATCACTATATGTCGTATAACGTTATATACTATTACGTTATAACGTATAACGATATATTGCATCACTATGTGACGTATAACGTTATATACTATTACCTTATAAAGCATAACGTTATATTGCATTACTATATGACGCATAACGTTGTGGAGCATTACGTTACAACGTATAACGACATATTGCATTACTATGTGACGTATAACGTTATATACTATTGCGTTATAACCTATAACGTTATACTGCATCACTATATGACGTATAACGTTATACACTATTACGTTATAACGGATAACGATATATTTCATCACTATGTGACTTATAACGTTATATACTATTGCGTTATAAGGTATAACGTTATGTAGCATCACTATATCACTTATAACGTTATATAGCATCCCTATATGACGTATAACGTTATGAACTATTACGTTATATCGTATAGCGTTATAGAGTATTGCCTTATATCGTATAACGATTTTTACTATTACGTTATAACGCATAAGGTTATATTGCATAACTATATCACTTATAACGTTATATTGCATCACTATATCACTTATAACGTTATATCACATCACTATATGTTGTATAACGTTTATACTATTACGTTATATCTTATAACATTATATTGCATTACTATATGACGTATAACCTTATGGAGTATTACGTTGCAACCTATAATGTTATACTGCGTCAGTATATGACGTATAACGTTATATACTATTACGTTATAAGGTATAACATTATGTAGCATCACTATGTTACGTATAACGTTATATTGCATCACTATATGTTGTATAACGTTTATACTATTACGTTATAACTTATAACGTTATATTGCATCACTATATGACGCATAACTTCACATACTATTACATTATAACGTATAACGTTATAGAGTATTACGCCATAACGTATGACTATATATTGCATCACTATATGACGTATAACGTCATATACCCTTTCGTTATAACGTATAACGTTATATTGCATCACTATATCACTTATAACGTTATATAGCATCCCTATATGACGTATAACGTTATGAACTATTACGTTATAACGTATAGCGTTATAGAGTATTACCTTATATCGTATAACGATTTATACTATTACGTTATAATGCATAACGTTATATTTCATCACTATATCACTTATAACGTTATATTGCATCACTATATCACTTATAACGTTATATTGTGTCACTATATGACTCATAACATCATATACTATTACAGTATAACGTATAACGTTATGGAGAATTACGCTATAACGTATGACGTCATGTTGCATCAATATATGACGAATAACGTCATATACTGCTACGTTATAACGTATAACGTTATATTGCATTACTATATGACGAATAACGTTATGCAGCATTACGTTACGACGTATAATGACATATTGCATTACTATGTGACGTATAACGTTATATACTATTGCGTTATAACCTATAACGTTATACTGCATCACTATATGACGTATAACGTTGTATACTATTACGTTATAAGGTATAACGATATATTGCACCACTATATGACGTATAGCGTCATATACTATTACGTTACAAACTATAACGATGTACTGCATCACTATATGACGTATAACGTTACAAACTATTACGTTATATGGTATAACGTTACGTAGCATCACTATATCACGTATTGCGTTATATAGCATCCCTATATGACGTATAACGTTATGAACTATTACGCTATAACGTATAGCGCTATAGAGTATTACCTTATATCGTATAACGATTTATACTATTACGTTATAACGCATAACGTTATATTGCATAACTATATCACTTATAAAGTTATATTGCATCACTATATCACTTATAACGTTATATTGCATCACTATATGATGTATAACGTTTATACTATTACGTTATAACTTATAACGTTATATTGCATCACTATATGACCTATAATGTTATGGATTATTACGTTTTAACGTGTAACGTTATATTGCATTACTATATGACGCATAACGTTATGGAGCATTACGTTACAACGTATAACGACATATTGCATGACTATGTGACGTATAACGCTATATACTATTGCGTTATAAGGTATAACGTTATATTGCATCACTATATCACTTATAACGTTATATTGCATCACGATATCACTTATAACGTTTTATTGTATCACTATATGACGTATAACATTATGGAGTATTTCGTTTTAACGTATAACGTTATATTGTATTACTATATGACGCATAACGTTCTGGAGCATTACGTTACAACGTATAACGACATATTGCATTACTATGTGACGCATAACGTTATATACTATTGCGTTATATCCTATTACGTTATACTGCATCACTATATGATGTATAACGTTTTGGAGTATTACGTTACAACGTGCAACGATATACTGCATCACTATGTGACGTATAACGTTATATACTATTACGTTATAACCTATAACATTGTACTGCGTCACAATATGACGCATAACGACATATACTGTTATAACTTATAACGTTATATTGCATCACTATATGACGCATAACGTTATGGAGTATTTCGTTTTAACGTATAACGTTATATTGCATTACTATATGACGCATAACGTTATGGAGCATTACGTTACAACGTATAACGACAAATTGCATGACTATATGACGTTAAACGTTATATACTATTACCTTATAACGGATAACGTTATATTTCATCACTATGTGACGTATAACGTTATATACTATTACGTTATATCTTATAACGTTATATTGCATGACTATGTGACGTATAACGTTATATACTATTGCGTTATAACCTATAACTTTATACTGCATCACTATATGTCGTATAACGTTATATACTATTACGTTATAACGTATAACGATATATTGCATCACTATGTGACGTATAACGTTATATACTATTACCTTATAAAGCATAACGTTATATTGCATTACTATATGACGCATAACGTTGTGGAGCATTACGTTACAACGTATAACGACATATTGCATTACTATGTGACGTATAACGTTATATACTATTGCGTTATAACCTATAACGTTATACTGCATCACTATATGACGTATAACGTTATACACTA
The DNA here is from genome assembly GCF_024516045.1 of Bombus affinis. Taxonomy (NCBI): domain Eukaryota; kingdom Metazoa; phylum Arthropoda; class Insecta; order Hymenoptera; family Apidae; genus Bombus; species Bombus affinis. Next base: position 80,567 of record NW_026109018.1, on the reverse strand, counting down.
TTACGTTATAACGGATAACGATATATTTCATCACTATGTGACTTATAACGTTATATACTATTGCGTTATAAGGTATAACGTTATGTAGCATCACTATATCACTTATAACGTTATATAGCATCCCTATATGACGTATAACGTTATGAACTATTACGTTATATCGTATAGCGTTATAGAGTATTGCCTTATATCGTATAATGATTTTTACTATTACGTTATAACGCATAAGGTTATATTGCATAACTATATCACTTATAACGTTATATTGCATCACTATATCACTTATAACGTTATATCACATCACTATATGTTGTATAACGTTTATACTATTACGTTATATCTTATAACATTATATTGCATTACTATATGACGTATAACCTTATGGAGTATTACGTTGCAACCTATAATGTTATACTGCGTCAGTATATGACGTATAACGTTATATACTATTACGTTATAAGGTATAACATTATGTAGCATCACTATGTTACGTATAACGTTATATTGCATCACTATATGTTGTATAACGTTTATACTATTACGTTATAACTTATAACGTTATATTGCATCACTATATGACGCATAACTTCACATACTATTACATTATAACGTATAACGTTATAGAGTATTACGCCATAACGTATGACTATATATTGCATCACTATATGACGTATAACGTCATATACCCTTTCGTTATAACGTATAACATTGTATTGCATTACTGTATGATGCATAACGTGATGGAGCATTACGTTACAACGTATAACGACATATTGCATGACTATGTGACGTATAACGTTATATACTATTGCGTTATAACGTATAACGTTATATTGCATCACTATATCACTTATAACGTTATATAGCATCCCTATATGACGTATAACGTTATGAACTATTACGTTATAACGTATAGCGTTATAGAGTATTACCTTATATCGTATAACGATTTATACTATTACGTTATAATGCATAACGTTATATTTCATCACTATATCACTTATAACGTTATATTGCATCACTATATCACTTATAACGTTATATTGTGTCACTATATGACTCATAACATCATATACTATTACAGTATAACGTATAACGTTATGGAGAATTACGCTATAACGTATGACGTCATGTTGCATCAATATATGACGAATAACGTCATATACTGCTACGTTATAACGTATAACGTTATATTGCATTACTATATGACGAATAACGTTATGCAGCATTACGTTACGACGTATAATGACATATTGCATTACTATGTGACGTATAACGTTATATACTATTGCGTTATAACCTATAACGTTATACTGCATCACTATATGACGTATAACGTTGTATACTATTACGTTATAAGGTATAACGATATATTGCACCACTATATGACGTATAGCGTCATATACTATTACGTTACAAACTATAACGATGTACTGCATCACTATATGACGTATAACGTTACAAACTATTACGTTATATGGTATAACGTTACGTAGCATCACTATATCACGTATTGCGTTATATAGCATCCCTATATGACGTATAACGTTATGAACTATTACGCTATAACGTATAGCGCTATAGAGTATTACCTTATATCGTATAACGATTTATACTATTACGTTATAACGCATAACGTTATATTGCATAACTATATCACTTATAAAGTTATATTGCATCACTATATCACTTATAACGTTATATTGCATCACTATATGATGTATAACGTTTATACTATTACGTTATAACTTATAACGTTATATTGCATCACTATATGACCTATAATGTTATGGATTATTACGTTTTAACGTGTAACGTTATATTGCATTACTATATGACGCATAACGTTATGGAGCATTACGTTACAACGTATAACGACATATTGCATGACTATGTGACGTATAACGCTATATACTATTGCGTTATAAGGTATAACGTTATATTGCATCACTATATCACTTATAACGTTATATTGCATCACGATATCACTTATAACGTTTTATTGTATCACTATATGACGTATAACGTTATGGAGTATTTCGTTTTAACGTATAACGTTATATTGTATTACTATATGACGCATAACGTTCTGGAGCATTACGTTACAACGTATAACGACATATTGCATTACTATGTGACGCATAACGTTATATACTATTGCGTTATATCCTATTACGTTATACTGCATCACTATATGATGTATAACGTTTTGGAGTATTACGTTACAACGTGTAACGATATACTGCATCACTATGTGACGTATAACGTTATATACTATTACGTTATAACCTATAACATTGTACTGCGTCACAATATGACGCATAACGACATATACTGTTATAACTTATAACGTTATATTGCATCACTATATGACGCATAACGTTATGGATTATTTCGTTTTAACGTATAACGTTATATTGCATTACTATATGACGCATAACGTTATGGAGCATTACGTTACAACGTATAACGACAAATTGCATGACTATATGACGTTAAACGTTATATACTATTACCTTATAACGGATAACGTTATATTTCATCACTATGTGACGTATAACGTTATATACTATTACGTTATATCTTATAACGTTATATTGCATGACTATGTGACGTATAACGTTATATACTATTGCGTTATAACCTATAACTTTATACTGCATCACTATATGTCGTATAACGTTATATACTATTACGTTATAACGTATAACGATATATTGCATCACTATGTGACGTATAACGTTATATACTATTACCTTATAAAGCATAACGTTATATTGCATTACTATATGACGCATAACGTTGTGGAGCATTACGTTACAACGTATAACGACATATTGCATTACTATGTGACGTATAACGTTATATACTATTGCGTTATAACCTATAACGTTATACTGCATCACTATATGACGTATAACGTTATACACTATTACGTTATAACGGATAACGATATATTTCATCACTATGTGACTTATAACGTTATATACTATTGCGTTATAAGGTATAACGTTATGTAGCATCACTATATCACTTATAACGTTATATAGCATCCCTATATGACGTATAACGTTATGAACTATTACGTTATATCGTATAGCGTTATAGAGTATTGCCTTATATCGTATAACGATTTATACTATTACGTTATAACGCATAAGGTTATATTGCATAACTATATCACTTATAACGTTATATTGCATCACTATATCACTTATAACGTTATATCACATCACTATATGTTGTATAACGTTTATACTATTACGTTATATCTTATAACATTATATTGCATTACTATATGACGTATAACCTTATGGAGTATTACGTTGCAACCTATAATGTTATACTGCGTCACTATATGACGTATAACGTTATATACTATTACGTTAAAAGGTATAACGATGTATTGCATCACTATATGAAGTATAACCTTATATACTATTACGTTATAAGGTATAACGATATATTGCATCACCATATGAAGTATAACCTTATATACTATTACATTATAACGTATAACGTTATAGAGTATTACGCTCTAACGTATCACTATATATTGCATCACTATATGACGAATAACGTCATATACTGTTACGTTATAACGTATAACGATATATTGCATTACTATATGACGCATAACGTTATGGAGCATTACGTTACAATGTATAACGACATATTGCATGACTATGTGACGTATAACGTTTTATACTATTACGTTATTACCTATAACGTTATACTGCATCACTATATGACGTATAACGTTATATACTATTACGTTATAACGTATAACGATATATTGCATCACTATGTGACGTATAACGTTATATACTATTACGTTATAATGCATAACGTTTTATTGCATCACTATATGACGTATAACGTTATATACTATTACGTAATAACGGATAACAATATATTTCATCACTATGTGACGTATAACGTTATATACTATTACGTTATAAGGTATATCGATATAATGCGTCACTATATGAAGTAGAACCTTATATACTATTACGTTATAAGGTATAACGATATATTGCATCACTATGTGAAGTATAACATTATATACTATTACGTTATAAGGTATAACAATATATTGCACCACTATATGACGTATAACATCATATAATATGATATAATATTTATACGTTATAACCTATGACGTTGTACTGCATCACTATATGACGTATAACGTTACATACTATTACGTTATAAGGTATAACGTTATATTGCATCACTACATCACTTATAACGTTATATAGCATCCCTATATGACGTATAACGTTATGAACTATTACGTTATAACGTATAGCGTTATAGAGTATTACCTTATACCGTTAACGATTTATACTATTACGTTATAACGCATATCGTTAGATTGCATCACTATATCACTTATAACGTTATATTGCATCACTGTATCACTTATACCGTTATACTGTATCACTATATCACTTATAATGCTATATTGCATCACCATATGACGTATAACGTTATGGAGTATTACGTTTTAACGTATAACGTTATATTGCATTACTATATGACGTATAACGTTTTGGCGTATTACATTACAACGTATAACGATATATTGCATCACTATGTGACGTATAACGTAATATACTATTACGTTATAAGGTATAACGTTATATTGCATCACTATATCACTCATAACGTTATATTGCATCACTATATGACGCATAACGTCATATACTATTACATTATAACGTATAACGTTATAGAGTAATACGCTTTAACGTATGACTACATATTGCATCAGTACATGACGAATAACGTCATATACTCTTACGTTATAACGTATAACGTTATATTGCATCACTATATGACGTATAACGTTATATACTATTACGTTATAATGCATAACGTTATATTGCATTACTATATAACGCATAACGTTATGGAGCATTACGTTACGACGTATAACCACATATTGCATTACTATATGTCGTATAACGATATGGAGTATTACGTTTTAACGTATAACTTTATATTGCATTACTATATGACGTATAACGTTATGGAGTATTACGTTGCAACGTATAACGATATATTGCATCACTATGTGACGAATAACGTTATATGATATTACGTTGTAATGCATAACGTTATATTGCATCACTATATCACTTATAACGTTATATTGCACCACTATATAACGTATAACGTCATATACTATGACGTTATAACCTATAACGATGTACTGCATCACTATATGACATATAACGTTATATACTATTACGTTATATCCTATAACGATGTACTGCATCACTATATGATTTATAACGTTATATTGCACCACTATATGACGTATAACGTTTATACTATTACGTTATAACTTATAACGTTATATTGCATCACTATATCACTTATGACGTTATGTTGCATCACTATATCGCTTATAACGTTATATTGCATCACTATATGATGTATAACGTTTATACTATTACGATATAACTTATAACGTTATATTGCATCACTATATCACTTATGACGTTATGTTGCATCACTATATCGCTTATAACGTTATATTGCATCACTATATGATGTATAACGTTTATACTATTACGATATAACTTATAACGTTATATTACATCACTATATGACGTATAACGTTATGGAGTATTACGTCTTAACGTATAACGTTATATTGCATTACTATATGACGTATAACGTTATGGAGTATTACGTTACAATGTATAACGACATATTGCATCACTATGTGACGTATAACGATATATACTATTGCGTTATAATCTATAACGTTATAATGAATCACTATATGACGTATAACGTTATGGAGTATTACGTTACAACGTATAACGACATATCGCATGACTATGTGGCGTATAACGTTATATACTATTGGCTATAACCTATAACGATGTACTGCATCACTATATGACGTATAACGTTGTATACTATTACGTTATAAGGTATAACGATATATTGCACCACTATATGACGTATAACGTCATATACTCTTACGTTATAACGTATAACGTTATATTGTATCACTATATCACTTATAACGTTATATTGCACCACTATATGACGTATAACGTCATATACTATTACGTTGTAACCTATAACGTTGTACTGCATCACTATATGACGTATAACGTTATATACTATTACGTTATAAGATATAACGTTATATTGCATCATTATGTGACGTATAACGTCATATTCTATTACGTTACAACCAATAACGTTATACTGCATCACTATATGACGTATAACGTTATATACTATTACGTTATAAGGAATAAAGTTATATTACATCACTATATCACTTATAACGATATATACAATCCCTATATGACGTATAACGTTATGAACTATTACGTTATAACGTATAGAGTTATAGAGTATTACCTTATATCGTATAACGATTTATGCTATTACGTTATAACGCATAACGCTATATTGCATTACTATATCACTTATAACGTTATATTGCATCACTATATCACTTATAACGTTATATTGCACCACTATATGACGTATAACGTCATATACTATTACGTTGTAACCTATAACATTGTACTGCATCACTATATGACGTATAACGTTATATACTATTACGTTATAATGCATAACGTTATACTGCATCACTATATGACGTATAACGTCATATACTGTTATAACGTATAACGTTATATTGCATTACTATATGACGTATAACGTTTTGGAGTATTACGTTACAACGTTTAACGATATATTGCATCACTATGTGACGTAGAACATTATATACTATTACGTTATAACCTATAACGTTGTACTGCGTCACAATATGACGCATAACGACATATAATGTTATAACGTATAACGTTATATTGCATTACTATATGACGTATAACGTTATGGAGTATTACGTTACAACCTATAACGTTATACTGCGTCACTATATGATGTATAACGTTATATACTATTACGTTATAAGGTATAACAATATATTGCCTCACTATATGAAGTATAACCTTATATACTATTACGTTATAAGGTATAACGTTATATTGCTTCACTATATGAAGTATAACCTTATATACTATTACATTATATGGTATAACGATATATTGCACCACTATATGACGTATAACGTCATATACTATTACGTTATAACCTATAACGTTGTACTGCATCACTATATGACGTATAACGTCATATACTATTACATTATAACGTAGAACGTTATGGAGTATTACCTTATAACTTATAACGATTTATACTATTATGTCATAACGCATAACCCTATATTGCATCACTATATCACTTATAACGTTATATTGCATCACTATATGAAGTATAACCTTATATACTATTACGTTATAAGGTATAACGATATATTGCATCACTATATGGAGCATAACCTTATATACTATTACGTTATAAGGTATAACGATATATTGCACCACTTTATAACGTATAACGTCATATACTATTACGTTACAACCAATAACGTTATACTGCGTCACTATATGACGTATAACGTTATATACTATTACGTTATAAGGTATAACGTTATATTGCATTGTTACGTTTCGCTATCCAAATTTTGAAATTTTAAACAATGTAGTAGTCGCTGCCACCAGAAACAGTCTAAGGACTGTTTCAATTAGATATTTCTTGTTAGATTATGTAGCGTTGATCGGAGTTTAGGCCACTGGTCAACAATCTCCACGTTTCGGCTAACCTGCTATGCGCAGGAATACTAGCACGGGAGAGGATTGTTTGGAATAAACAATTATATTATAAATAATTATTACAGGCGGAATTAATGACGAATTATACTAATCATTGATATTATTTATTATTTTAATTATTAGTTATTAATAATAATTAAAGTTAACTCACCTGACGTTGGTCTGCGCTGATGAACGGGCAGGCCGCTGGGGTGATTCCGGTTTTACAAAGATCGACACTTCTATAATTTTTCGTTTTAATCTTTATTTAATTTGAACAGTGTAAACAACAGTGTGTCCGGACGTGTTTAACAATTCGAAATTCTAACACAAAAACTTGAGCCAACTATTGTTTTGATTCTAACTGACTAATAACAATTATTTTATAATTCGAACTGACTAATAACATTTATATCTCGTAATTCTTAAACTCGAACTGGAACGAACAATTATTCTCTAATCCTAACTTAAATTCTAATTAAATCAACTGAACGAACTGATATCAGACTCACTCAAATTCAATTGAACGACTAACAATTACTCTCCTTATTTTCGCTAAATTCTCCTGAACCAACTAATCACAATTGCTCTATCCTATTTCTTTATTCTAACTGAATTACTGTTCTTTAATTTCGTTAAATTCTCCCGAACGCTAACAATTACTCTCTTCTATTCCTTTATTCAACTGACCCGCTAACAATTACTCTGATTTGAATTGTGTCGCTACGCTTTTTATAATGACATCCCCAATGGGATGACAGTCACGTGACAGTTCGTTCCGGTGGGAATCGCAATGCTGCAGGTTTTTAGAGTTTCCATGAGAGAACGTGGATTTTGATGATTACAGGTTATGTTGAGTGATGGACACAAAAGCGTCCGCGCCTGTGCGAACTGTGTGAGTATGTGTTTTTAGTATTCTATCTCGTTTCGCATGTTGTTTGTTTCCTTAAACTTGTGAATTTGTTTTAGCGCAAGAGGAAGAAGATATGTGAATGGTACGAGATGACGTGATCGACGTGCGTGTGTGAATATGTGCGAGGGATGATGCTGAAGTGGCGGTTTTCCATCCAAATAGGCACAGTGGCACCTTCGTTGGCGTCGTGTCCTGATGATCTTTTGACAATTTGGTTTTATTTGACAATATGAGATATATTTTGCTCCTTGTAGATTTATATGTCCATATTTGCTATATATTAAATCGTGTATATTTTATATTACTTTCTTGTTATTAGGTTATTAGTTGTGTAATCCAGTTTCTGATCTATGGAAAGTGGTGAAACGTCTTCACGAAATACAATTTCATTCGTTTTCCTCCCTTGCATTGGCACGCTGTGAGTGGTGTCGACTTCCAGATGAGGTTTGTGCATCTTGATTATTATGCATTTAATGATAGATACTTTGTCAGAGGTTCCCATGCGGATTGTCTCGGTGTGTATCTTGTTATGATTTCTTTTATTTAGTTCATCCTGCTTCTTTCGTGTTTTATTCACTGCATATGATATTTCAGTGCAAGAAGAAGAAGAATTGTAAAGAATCCGTAAGTGGCCCTAGAAGACGCAGTCATCGTGTGAGGTGTTGTCGGCAGGAACGAAGAGTCGAAGTTGTTGAAGAAGTCGTGTGACATTTGTATTGTTTCCGGTTATATACAACGCTATTTCACATATCTATGTATATATATATATATTATTATATTATTATATATTATTATACTAAATCTTCAGTTGGTTTAGTTGAATGTTCAGTAATGTAATTTTTACAAGGTGGTTTTGTATATTAGATGAGTAGTTGTTCGATATAATAATATATGTATATATATATATACATTTCACAATGTAATTTTCCATTATGTAAAATATATATATGCATATGTATATGTGCGCGTATTGTTATTCTCATTGTTTCTCGGATCGTTAATTGGTTGAATATTCCATAATGTGGATTTCGTATATAATTCTCTAGGTTTGTAGAAATGTAAATCTATATATTTATTTCTTTGCGTTTTAATGGTTTAATAACGTATACATACATATATATATATATATATATATATATTATGAATTTTTCCCAAAGATACGCGTACGCATGTGTATATCTATATATGTGTGTGTCGCAGAGTAATCTTGTATACAATTTTCACTTTTATTAGAATGCTGGTGTAATGTAGTATATTTTATTTCTTTTATATTTTATTAGATTACCAATTATTCAGATTCACGAAGTGGGTCACACACACAGATATGCATACACGTGTGTGTATATACATGTGTTTTCGCAGAGAAATCTCATACATTTGAATCGCGGCTTGTTTTATTTATTGGTTCATTTAATTATTTCATTTTATTTGTATTTTATACGTCATTGCTGATTGGTTGTAGTGTTTCTTCTTATTGATTCATTTATTTCATTTTGATTGTCTGTCGTATAATTCTTTTTATTTTGATTGGTTAGTTATTAGTTAATTTATTATTATTGGTCGTGTTTAATTATTCATAAGTTATTGGTTCGTGGCGTCACGTGCGCAACGCGGGACGTGACAGCATCACTATATGACGTATAACGTTATGGAGTATTACGTTCCAACGTATAACGTTATATACTATTACGGTATAACGGATAACGATATATTTATCACTATGTGACGTATAACGTTATATACTATTACTTTAGAACCTATAACGTTATACTGCGTCACTGTATGACGTATAACGTTATATAATATTACGTTATAAGGTATAACGGTATATTGCTTGACTATATGAAGTATAACCTTATATACTATTACATTATAAGGTATAACGATATATTGCACCACTATATGTCGTATAGCGTCCCATACTATTACGTTATAACCTATAACGTTGTACTGCATCACTATATGACGTATAACGTTATATGCTATTACGTTATAAGGTATAACGTTATATTGCATCATTATGTGACGTATAACGTTCTATACTATTACGTTATAATGCATAACGTTATATTGCATCACTATATGACGTATAACGTTATATACTATCACGTTATAAGGTATAGCGTTATAATGCATCATTATGTGACGTATAACGTTCTATACTATTACGTTATAATGCATAACGTTATATTGCATCACTATATGACGTATAACGTTATGGAGTATTACGTTTCATCGTATAACGTTATATACTATTACGGTATAACGGATAACGATATATTTATCACTATGTGACGTATAACGTTATATACTATTACTTTAGAAACTATAACGTTATACTGCGTCACTGTATGACGTATAACGTTATATACTATTACGTTATAAGGTATAACGATATATTGCATTACTATATGAAGTATAACCTCATATACTACTACGTTATAAGGTATAACGATATATTGCTTGACTATATGAAGTATAACCTTATATACTATTACATTATAAGGGATAACGATATATTGCACCACAATATGGCGTATAACGTCATATACTATTACGTTATAACCTATAACGATGTACTGCATCACTATATGACGTATAACGTTATATACTATTACGTTATAAGGTATAACGTTATATTGCACCACTCTATAACTTATAATGTTATATAGCATCCCTATTTGACGTATAACGTTATGAACTATTACGTTATAACCTATAGTGTTATAGAGTATTACCTTATATCGTATAACGATTTTCACTATTACTTATAACGCATAACGCTATATTGCATCACTGTATGAAGTATAACCTTATATACTATTACGTTATAAGGTATAACGATATATTGCTTCACTATATGAAGTATAACTTTATATAATATTACGTTATACGGTATAACGATATATTGCACCACTATATGACGAAGAACTTCATATTCTATTACGTTACAACCAATAACGTTATACTGCGTCACTATATGACATATGACGTTATATACTATTACGTTATAAGGAATAACGTTATATTGCATCACTATATCACTTATAGCGTTATATTGCATCACTATATGAAGTATAACGTTATATACTAGTACGTTATAACGCATAACGTTATATTGCATCACTATATCACTTATAACGTTATATTGCATCACTATATCACTTATAACGTTATATTGCATTACTATATCACTTATAACGTTATATTGCACCGCTATATGACGTATGACGTCATATACTACTACGTTATTACCTATAACGTTGTACTGCATCACTATATGACGTATAACGTTATATACTGTTACGTTATAAGATATAACGTTATATTGCATCACTATATCACTTATAGCGTTATATTGCATCACTATATGACGTAAAACGTTATGAACTATTACGTTATAACGTATAGCGTTATATTGCATCACTATATCACTTATGACGTTATATTGCACCACTATATGACGTATAACGTCATATACTATTACGTTATAAGGTATAACGTTATATTGCATCATTATGTGACGTATAACGTTCTATACTATTACGTTATAATGCATAATGTTATATTGCATCACTATATGACGTGTAACGTTATATACTATTACGTTATAAGGTATAACGTTATATTGCATCACTATATCTCTTATGACGTTATATTGCACCACTATATGACGTATAACGTCATATACTATTACGTTATAAGGTATAACGTTATATTGCAACACTATATGACGTATAACGTTATGGAGTATTACGTTTTAACGTATAACGTTATTTACTATTACGTTATAACGGATAACGATATATTTTATCACTATGTGACGTATAACGTTATGTACTATTACGTTATAAGGTATAACGTTATATTGCATCACTATATCACTTATAACGATATAATGCATCATTATATGAAGTACAACCTTATATACTATTACGATATAAGGTATAACAATATATTGCACCACTATATGACGTATAACGTTATGGAGTATTACGTTTTAACGTATAACGTTATACACTATTACGTTATAACGCATAACGTTATATTGCATCACTATATCACTTATAACGTTATATTGCACCACTATATGACGTATAACATCATATACTATTACGTTAGAACCTATAACGTTATGCTGCGTCACTGTATGACGTATAACGATATATACTATTACGTTATAAGGTATAACGATATAGTGCATCATTATGTGACGTATAACGTTATATACCATTAAGTTATAATGCATAATGTTATATTGCATCACTATATGACGTATAACGTTATATACTATTACGTTATAACGTATAGCGATATATTTCATCACTATATCATAACTATGTGACACTATGTGACGGATAACGTTATATACTATTACGTTATTACATATAACGTTATACTGCATCACTATATGACGTATAACGTCATATACTGTTATAACGTATAACGTTATATTGCATGACTATATGACGTATAACGTTATGGAGTATTACGTTACAACGTATAACGATATATTGCATCACTATGTGACATATAACGTTATATGCTATTACGTTATAAGGTATAACGTTATATTGCATCACTATATCACTTATAACGTTATATTGCACCACTATATGGCGTATAACGTCATATACTATTACGTTATAACCTATAACGATGTACTGCATCACTATATGACGTATAACCTTATATACTACTACGTTATAAGGTATAACGATATATTGCTTGACTATATGAAGTATAACATTATATACTATTACATTATAAGGTATAACGATATATTGCTGCACTATATGTCGTATAGCGTCCCATACTATTACGTTATAACCTATAACGTTGTACTGCATCACTATATGACGTATAACGTTATATACTATTACGCTATAAGGTATAACGTTATATTGCAACACTATATCACTTATAACGTTATATTGCATCACTATATGATGTATAAAGTTATTGAGTATTACGTTTTAACGTATAACGTTATGTTGCATTACTATATGTCGTATAACGTTTTGGAGTATTACGTTACAACGTTTAACGATATATTGCATCACTATGTGACGTATAACGTTATATACTATTACGTTATATCCTATAACGTTGTACTGCATCTCTATATGACGTATAACGTTATATACTATTACGCTATAAGGTATAACGTTATATTGCAACACTATATCACTTATAACGTTATATTGCATCACTATATGACGTATAACGTTATATACTATTACGTTATAACGTATAACGATATATTGCATCACTATTTGACGTATAACGTTATATACTATTACGTTTTAATGCATAACGTTATATTGCATCACTCTATGACGTATAACGTTATATACTATTACGTTATAAGGTATAACGATATATTGCATTACTATATGAAGTATAACGTTATATACTATTACATTATATGGTATAACGAAATATTGCTCCACTATATGACGTATAACGTCATATACTATTACGTTATATCCTATAACGTTATACTGCATCACTATATGACGTATAACGTTATATACTATTACGTCATAAGGTATAACGATATATTGCATCACTATATGAAGTATAACCTTATATACTATTACATTATAAGGTATAACGATATATTGCAACACTATATGACGTATAACGTCATATACTATTACGCTATAACCTATAACGTTATACTGCATCACGATATGACGTATAACGTTATATACTATTACGTTATAACGTATAACGATATATTGCATCGCTATATGAAGTATAACCTTATATACTATTACGTTATAACGCATAACGTTATATTGCATCACTGTGTCACTTATAACGTTATATTGCATCACTATATGACGTATAACGTTATACACTATTACGTTATAAGGTATAACGTTATATTGCTTCACTATATCACTTATAACGTTATATTGCTTCACTATATGAAGCGTAACGTTATATACTAGTACGTTATAAGGTATAACGTTATATTGCATCACTATATGACGTATAACGTTATGGAGTATTACGTTTCAACGTATAACGTTATATACTATTACGGTATAACGGATAACGATATATTTATCACTATGTGACGTATAACGTTATATACTATTACGTTAGAACCTATAACGTTATACTGCGTCACTGTATGACGTATAACGTTATATACTATTACGTTATAAGGAATAACGATATATTGCATTATTATATGAAGTATAACCTTATATACTACTACGTTATAAGGTATAACGATATATTGCTTGACTATATGAAGTATAACATTATATACTATTACATTATAAGGTATAACGATATATTGCTGCACTATATGTCGTATAGCGTCCCATACTATTACGTTATAACCTATAACGTTGTACTGCATCACTATATGACGTATAACGTTATATACTATTACGCTATAAGGTATAACGTTATATTGCAACACTATATCACTTATAACGTTATATTGCATCACTATATGATGTATAAAGTTATTGAGTATTACGTTTTAACGTATAACGTTATGTTGCATTACTATATGTCGTATAACGTTTTGGAGTATTACGTTACAACGTTTAACGATATATTGCATCACTATGTGACGTATAACGTTATATACTATTACGTTATATCCTATAACGTTGTACTGCATCTCTATATGACGTATAACGTTATATACTATTACGCTATAAGGTATAACGTTATATTGCAACACTATATCACTTATAACGTTATATTGCATCACTATATGACGTATAACGTTATATACTATTACGTTATAACGTATAACGATATATTGCATCACTATTTGACGTATAACGTTATATACTATTACGTTTTAATGCATAACGTTATATTGCATCACTCTATGACGTATAACGTTATATAATATTACGTTATAAGGTATAACGATATATTGCATTACTATATGAAGTATAACGTTATATACTATTACATTATATGGTATAACGAAATATTGCTCCACTATATGACGTATAACGTCATATACTATTACGTTATATCCTATAACGTTATACTGCATCACTATATCACGTATAACGTTATATACTATTACGTCATAAGGTATAACGATATATTGCATCACTATATGAAGTATAACCTTATATACTATTACATTATAAGGTATAACGATATATTGCAACACTATATGACGTATAACGTCATATACTATTACGCTATAACCTATAACGTTATACTGCATCACTATATGACGTATAACGTTATATACTATTACGTTATAACGTATAACGATATATTGCATCGCTATATGAAGTATAACCTTATATACTATTACGTTATAACGCATAACGTTATATTGCATCACTGTGTCACTTATAACGTTATATTGCATCACTATATGACGTATAACGTTATACACTATTACGTTATAAGGTATAACGTTATATTGCTTCACTATATCACTTATAACGTTATATTGCTTCACTATATGAAGCGTAACGTTATATACTAGTACGTTATAACGTATAACGTTATATTCCATCACTATATGACGTATAACGTTACATACTATTACGTTATAACGTATAACGATATATTGCATCACTATATGACGTATAACGTTATATACTATTACGTTATAAGATATAACGTTATATTGCATCACTATATCACTTATAACGTTATATAGCATCCCTATATGACGTATAACGTTATGAACTGTTACGTTATAACGTATAGCGTTATTTTGCATCACTATATGACGTATAACGTTATGGAGTATTACGTTACAACGTATAGCGTTGTAGAGTATTACCTTTGTCACGTCCCGCGTTCCGCACGTGACGCCACGAACCAATAACTTATGAATAATTAAACACGACCAATAATAATAAATTAACTAATAACTAACCAATCAAAATAAAAAGAATTATACGACAGACAATCAAAATGAAATAAATGAATCAATAAGAAGAAACACTACAACCAATCAGCAATGACGTATAAAATACAAATAAAATGAAATAATTAAATGAACCAATAAATAAAACAAGCCGCGATTCAAATGTATGAGATTTCTCTGCGAAAACACATGTATATACACACACGTGTATGCATATCTGTGTGTGTGACCTACTTCGTGAATCTGAATAATTGGTAATCTAATAAAATATAAAAGAAATAAAATATACTACACTACATCAACATTCTAATAAAAGTGAAAATTGTATACAAGATTACTCTGCGACACACACATATATAGATATACACATGCGTACGCGTATCTTTGGGAAAAATTCATAATATATATATATATATATATATATATATATATATATATATATATGTATGTATGTATACGTTATTAAACCATTAAAACGCAAAGAAATAAATATATAGATTTACATTTCTACGAACCTAGAGAATTATATACGAAATCCACATTATGGAATATTCAACCAATTAACGATCCGAGAAACAATGAGAATAACAATACGCGCACATATACATATGCATATATATATTTTACATAATGGAAAATTACATTGTGAAATGTATATATATATATACACATGCATATATATATTTTACATAATGGAAAATTACATTGTGAAATGTATATATATATATACACATATTATTATATCGAACAACTACTCATCTAATATACAAAACCACCTTGTAAAAATTACATTACTGAACATTCAACTAAACCAACTGAAGATTTAGTATAATAATATATAATAATATAATAATATATATATATACATAGATATGTGAAATAGCGTTGTATATAACCGGAAACAATACAAATGTCACACGACTTCTTCAACAACTTCGACTCTTCGTTCCTGCCGACAACACCTCACACGATGACTGCGTCTTCTAGGGCCACTTACGGATTCTTTACAATTCTTCTTCTTCTTGCACTGAAATATCATATGCAGTGAATAAAACACGAAAGAAGCAGGATGAACTAAATAAAAGAAATCATAACAAGATACACACCGAGACAATCCGCATGGGAACCTCTGACAAAGTATCTATCATTAAATGCATAATAATCAAGATGCACAAACCTCATCTGGAAGTCGACACCACTCACAGCGTGCCAATGCAAGGGAGGAAAACGAATGAAATTGTATTTCGTGAAGACGTTTCACCACTTTCCATAGATCAGAAACTGGAGTTACACAACTAATAACCTAATAACAAGAAGATAATCAGGACACGACGCCAACGAAGGTGCCACTGTGCCTATTTGGATGGAAAACCGCCATTTCAGCATCATCCCTCGCACATATTCACACACGCACGTCGATCACGTCATCTCGTACCATTCACATATCTTCTTCCTCTTGCGCTAAAACAAATTCACAAGTTTAAGGAAACAAAACAACATGCGAAACGAGATAGAATACTAAAAACACATACTCATACAGTTCGCACAGGCGCGGACGCTTTTGTGTCCATCACTCAACATAACCTGTAATCATCAAATTCACGTTCTCTCATGGAAACTCTAAAAACCTGCAGCATTGCGATTCCCACCGGAACGAACTGTCACGTGACTGTCATCCCATTGGGGATGTCATTATAAAAAGCGTAGCGACACAATTCAAATCAGAGTAATTGTTAGCGGGTCAGTTGAATAAAGGAATAGAAGAGAGTAATTGTTAGCGGGTCAGTTGAATAAAGGAATAGAAGAGAGTAATTGTTAGCGTTCGGGAGAATTTAGCGAAAAATAAAGAAGAGTCAGATTAATTGTTAGCGTTAGCGTTAACGATTAATTGTTAGTGGTTCAGTTAGAACAATCAGAGTAATTGTGAAAAGAGAGTAACTGCCATTAGTTGGTTCAGTTAGAATATAGTCAGAGAAATTGTTAGCGTTCGGGAGAATTTAACGAAATTAAAGAAGAGTAATTCAGTTAGAATAAAGAAATAGGATAGAGCAATTGTGATTAGTTGGTTCAGGAGAATTTAGCGAAAATAAGGAGAGTAATTGTTAGTCGTTCAATTGAATTTGAGTGAGTCTGATTTAAGTTGAGTTGATTTAAGAGAATTCGTTCAGTTGATTTAATTAGAATTTAAGTTAGGATTAGAGAATAATTGTTCGTTCCAGTTTGAGTTTAAGAATTACGAGATATAAATGTTATTAGTCAGTTCGAATTATAAAATAATTGTTATTAGTCAGTTAGAATCAAAACAATAGTTGGCTCAAGTTTTTGTGTTAGAATTTCGAATTGTTAAACACGTCCGGACACACTGTTGTTTACACTGTTCAAATTAAATAAAGATTAAAACGAAAAATTATAGAAGTGTCGATCTTTGTGAAACCGGAATCACCCCAGCGGCCTGCCCGTTCATCAGCGGAGACCAACGTCAGGTGAGTTAACTTTAATTATTATTAATAACTAATAATTAAAATAATAAATAATATCAATGATTAGTATAATTCGTCATTAATTCCGCCTGTAATAATTATTTATAATATAATTGTTTATTCCAAACAATCCTCTCCCGTGCTAGTATTCCTGCGCATAGCAGGTTAGCCGAAACGTGGAGATTGTTGACCAGTGACCTAAACTCCGATCAACGCTACATAATCTAACAAGAAATATCTAATTGAAACAGTCCTTAGACTGTTTCTGGTGGCAGCGACTACTACATTGTTTAAAATTTCAAAATTTGGATAGCGAAACGTAACAATATATATATATATAGATAAAAATTTTGGTGGCAGCGGTGGGATACACTCCACGGAGGATTACAGTTGGTATAAACAATAACATACGCTGATAGGTTTAAAGTTTTTTCAATTTATTAACTGAAACATATACATAAACATATACAAAAAGAAAGAAAAAAAAAACATGGCGGTCGCACGAGACTCACTAAGCGAGGACACGATTACGTTGTTGTCGGAAAAATTGAAAGCGTGGGACGAGAATTTTCGCGTACTAACCGACATTAATGCAAGTCTAAGCAGAGTGGAAGAAGACCTGCGTGCAAGTAGGGAATCGAGAGATACCGAAATTCCCACATCGACGCCGTTAATTCCGCGAGGAATAAGACCCATTAATGATAATTTTCAATCAATTAAACTAAAAGACGCGATCGAGTCAGTGCCAGTGTTCGACGGCCATCAACCACCGGTATTTCAATTTTTAAGGGCATGCAAACGAGCTCGAAGTATGGTGCCAAGAAGTCAAGAACCCTACCTAGTAAAATTATTGATGAACAAACTACGCGACACGCGTTTCTCGCCGTAGAGGACGGTGTAGTATTAACCCTGAACGATTTCGGAACGATTTAAAAAATATGTTCGGTCCGGGAAAAACAATTAACGAATACAGAGGTGAACTAGCGACGGTGTTTCAACGACCGGGGGAAGAGATCTTAGATTACATAGATCGCGTCAAAAATCTCAGGCTAGCAATAATGGACGAGGAAAGATGCGGATTTGATACCGTGTCCGCGGATGTCCAAGACACTATAGATTGGGACACGACAGAAGCCTTCGTTAAAGGACTCCCAAACGAGGTATTTATGCGGGTAAAATTAGCCGGATATCAATCCCTAGACGACGCGTTTTGCCAAGCCGTGAGAGCTACGCGAGAACTGAAACAAATAAATATCAGATCGCGATGTCAACGACTAGGAAACCCAAACAGTCTTAACTGGAACGCCTCTCGCCCTAGCAACGACAACAACAATCGCGATATCAACGGAAATAACCGCCAGGATCGAAGATTCGTGCCGCCGGCGCAAAATCGTCCGAACGTCCCTAGACAAAATTTTATAATGTGTAACTACTGTAAGAAGCCTGGGCATCTAGTAAGAGACTGCTACAAATTCAAAGCAAGGGTGGACGCTGGAATAATTGTGCCTTACGCGTCAGGGCAGTCGGGAAACGAGACGAATCCTTCGAGGGGAGGGAGCGAACCTCGAAGGAGCAACGCCATAAACCGCTCAAGAGAACAAGCTACGACGAGAAGACCGGATCTCACGGTAGTCAACCGAACGCGACAAACGACTCCCGTAAAACCGACGAATATTCCGGTAAAACCATCATCCAGTCGTGCTCAAGAACAGTTAAGAAATCTGGAGAACCAACAATCAACGAAGAAAGAGGGTTACAAGAAAGCAAACAAGTATCACCGGGTGTTGGACTCAGATTCGGACGTCGACCTTTCCGGATGGTTTCAATAGAAATAAAAGAAACCTCAAATACTCCTACCGCGAGAATAGTCTCCCCGGATTTGAAAACGAAGGCGAATCTACTGCTAGACTCCGGATCAGAAATTAATATTATCAAGAAACCTGCCTTACCCGAGTCAGCGATCATCAACGAGCAAGAGATAATTGAAGTTCGAGGAATTACGGCAACGAGCCTGGTCACCCTAGGGCAGACAATAATACAGGTTGCGGGCCACCCCGTTACTTTCCATGTAGTTGATGATTCCCTGCTGATCAATCAAGACGGAATCTTAGGTTCCGAATTTTTTGCAAAATATAGAGCCCGTTTGGATTACGGGCAAAAACATATCAAATGGGGGGATATCTACATCCCGTTTGATACAAAAGAAAAGATAATTGTGCCGAAACGAAGTTCGGTACCCTGTACCATAAATATCGCAAATCCGGAGGAAATTGAGGGATTCATCCCCAAAATCGAACCGATTAAGGGAGTCTATTTCGGAAATGCGGTCGTGAAAAACCATAAGGGACGTGGTTATTTAAGAATAATTAATACCACCTCGAGGGATTACGAATTTACCGTACCCACAATAGTAATAAAAAAATTTGCAACTCCTACTCCGCCCTCTGATACTACGTGCAACGCCGTTTCAGCATCTGAGGGAAATAGGTTCGACAAAATAATGGAATTATTGCGACTAGAGCATTTAAATGAAGAAGAAAAGAGGAACGTCGAAGCGCTAATACGGAAGAATCAAGATAGATTTCATCTCCCAGGGGAGACACTAGAAGGAACAGACGTTTTACAACACGAAATTGCTACCACAGATGAGATACCGATCAATGTTAAACAATACCGGTATCCTCCCGTACATCGGGAAGAAATAAACCGCCAGATTCAAGAACTACTAGAAACGGACGTTGTGGAATCATCGACATCTCCGTATAACTCCCCATTATGGATCGTGCCGAAGAAACCGGACTCTCAAGGTAACAAACGATGGAGAATGGTTATTGATTACAGGAAATTAAATGACAAAACAATAGGCGATGCCTATCCACTACCCAATATCACTGAAATATTGGACCAATTGGGAAGTGCGAAATACTTTTCCACGTTCGATCTAGCATCTGGGTTCCACCAAATCCGTATGTCATCGAAAGATGCCCACAAAACTGCATTCTCGACGCCATATGGTCATTTTCAGTTCAAACGAATGCCTTTCGGACTGAAAAATGCACCAGCAACGTTCCAGCGGTTGATGAATTCGATACTGTCAGGGTTGCAAGGAATAGAGCTGTTCGTTTATCTGGATGATATAGTAATTTATTCCACATCCATTCACGAACATGAGATTAAATTTAATCGACTTATGGACAGATTACGGAGAGCTAAATTGCAACTGCAACCGGACAAGTGCGAATTCTTACGGCACGAAGTAAAATATTTGGGACATGTAATCAGTGAGAATGGAGTTAAACCTGACCCAAAGAAAATCGAGGCAGTTTCAAATTTTCCACGGCCAAGGAAATCAAAAAATGTTAAACAATTTTTGGGATTAGCTGGATATTACCGAAGGTTCATACCCAATTTCTCCAAGGTTGCGAAACCATTGACGCAATTACTAAAAAAGGACGTTGCGTTCAAGTGGACGGAAAACCAAGAAGATGCATTCAACACCTTGAAAACAGCCCTTATAACAGAACCCATTTTGCAGTACCCGGACTTCTCTCAACCATTCAATCTCACGACAGACGCATCTGGATATGCCGTGGGCGGCGTACTAAGCCAAGGACCTATCGGAAAAGACCTACCGATCGCATACGCCTCAAGATTATTGAACCCCGCCGAACAAAATTATTCCACGATAGAAAAGGAATGCCTAGCGATCGTTTACAGCGCAATGCACTTCCGACCGTATTTGTACGGGAGAAAATTCACCATTATAACCGATCATAAACCTCTGGTGTGGATGCATTCTATCAAAGATCCTACTTCAAGAATTTGGAAGTGGAAACTAAAATTGGCGGATTTCGAATTCGACATTATACACAAAGAAGGTAAGGCAAACGCGAATGCAGACGCCTTATCTAGAAACCCCCCTGAGGTTTGTTTGCCAATCAGGAAAAGAGAGGAAGATTCACCGAGTCGATATCCCGCACCCAAGAGATTTGAACTAGACACAGTAACCGAAAACTCCCCCACGTTTGAAGTTAAACCACGCGAACTATCGCAACACAATAGACCAGGAAAACAAGAAAAAATTTCCATTCGAAAACACGTCACCATAGAAGAAACACCCACAAAACATTTTGACCACGCATTAGCCGAAATCGACGCAAACACAGACGAGGAAACAATCACTCAAGAGATAACCGACATCGATAAAACGAATGAAGAAGAACCCCCTATAACAATTTCCGAACCAATTCAGCAACAAGGAAAGGACGCAATGCCTGCGGTACTTTCAGAGCTAAGAATCTTGGAAACGCGAGACTCGATTACGAGAGTAAACGACCATAGAATAATATTCGTCGATATACATGGCACTCCGATAGATAAAGGGGCCTTAGAAATGAAGGAAGCAGGAAAACTGCCGTATTATAGAGATTTAATGTTGGGAAGAGTAATATTGAATCAAGATTCCGGAAAATACATCGTGTCCCTACCCGTAAAGGAAGATCGAAACTCTCCAATAACGCCAGAAAATATACTGAACTCATTGAAATCTTTACTGGATGTGGTAAAAGAAAACCAATTAACGTCCTTTAGCATCAGCAAAACAAACCTGGAAGAAATACCTTGGCGATATATAATCAGGAAACTGAAAGAAGTATTCATGGGAGAAACCATAGCTATTACCATCTGTACCGGGGAAATAATTATCCCACCGGTGGAAGCGCGAAGCAACATAATACGAGAAAAGCACGAATAACCTGTAGCAGGACATAAGGGAGTAACAAAAACTTACCAAAGAGTACGACAATACTACTATTGGAAAACCATGAAGAAAGAAATCCAGGAATACGTGAGAACATGCAAAGAATGCCAATTGAAAAAGTTAACCAGAATAAAAACAAGGCAACCCATGGTGCTCACAGACACACCAGGTAAAGCGTTCGATAAAATTAGTATGGATATCGTCGGTCCATTACCACAGACACAAAAGGGAAATAAATACATATTAACTATCCAAGACTTACTGACAAAATATTCAATCGGGATCCCGATGGCAGGAATCTCTTCGGCCGAGATAGCTGACGTTTTCGTAAAACAATTCATTTGCCGATTCGGTTCACCGAGGGCTATCCTCACTGATCAGGGAGCAAATTTTACATCCTCGCTGATGAAAAAGGTAGCAAAAAGATTTCGCATAAAAAGGTATACCACGTCAGCATACCATCCACAAAGCAACGGCTCCATCGAAAGATCTCACCACGTATTAACTGAATACCTCAACCTGTACATCGAAAATTCCAGAAACTGGGACGAATGGGTGGAATTAGCCATGTTCTCCTACAATACCTCCGTACACGAAGGAACAAAATTCTCCCCACACGAACTAGTCTTTGGACACTTAGCCAGAGAACCTACTGGCGAGATGATAACCGAGGAGAATATGGAACCAACATATGCAAAGCATCTCAGAGACCTGTTCGATAAAATCGTCACCGTTCAACAAATGGCAAGAGAAAATCTGATAAAATCCAAATTAAAGTCAAAAGAATACTATGACAGACGAATCAACCCGCAAAATTTCAAAATAGGAGATCTAGTATATCTATTAAAGGAACCCAGAAGAGGAAAATTTTCCGACCAATATTCGGGACCGCATAAAGTGTTGGAAATTTTAGAAAACCAAAACGTCATGATTGAAGTGAAAAGGATTCCGCGAACAGTGCACTTAAATAAGTTAAAATTAGCGCATAACCGAAATAAACAATAAACGAAACGTTTTCAGAAGGTAACACAGTACAGTAGTATGTAGTGTAGTGCTGCTCGTCGAATAATGCGGATAATGGAAACCTAAAAAGAAAAGGAAATTACTATGTACTTTCTAAACATTACTCAAATATAAAATGTATTAATTCAATAAAGTGATTAAAACGGTGAAAGTGAAAAGTACCTTGTGAACAATTAACTATTGTAAAAGGAAGTGTATATGCAATGACATGCCATAAGCCCATATTCGTAAAACATAACGTATGACAGCCATCTGAAACAAATGGAAGAATTAACCTCAATTACCTTAATACAAAATATAATAGTACTAAACGATTATAACAATATCGTGGTTAAACCAAAGTAAGTGCGACACTGCTTGTCGAATAGTGCAGATAGTGGAAACCTAAAAACAAAAGAAAGATTACTATTTGCGTTCTATAAAACGTGTTAATTCAATAACATAATTAAAGGCAGTGAAAGTAAAAAGTACCTAGTCCACAACTAATCATTGTAGAAGGAAGTGTACATGCAGGAATTCCGCAGAGATAAATTATGGATCCACTCCGTAGAACATAGAATACGACTGCCAGCTGAAACGAATGCAAGAACTGGCCTCAATTGCCTTGACATATATGAAAAGAAATAATACTATTAAAACTTACAACAAGATTGCCAATTACGTCGGGCAGCTGTCTTGCGTGAGCGACGTAGCGTGTAGACTTGGAGAATAAAGACGAAGTAACTATGAACAGTAATAATATAGTGTACAAGTTCTAATCTATAATACATGAATTAGTCTCGACTTACATTACATGATTATTATTATACCTCACATATAGAAACAGATTTGTAATGCACAATAGCGGTCGCTCACACAATGCACTACGTGCATATTGAATTAATTAACTAAATGATATGTTTATACTCACAAATATAGGATGAATAAAGGTATCTGTAGTAAGTATTTTGAATATAATGAAAACCGGATGATGCCTTATACACGGTAACGCAGCATCGAAGGAATAGGATTTGAGAAACTACAAACGGTAATAATTCAATAAACAAGTTTTAACCAATAATACATAGATTAGCTCAAAAAATTATACTATACAAATATGAAATAATAATAAATCACTAATAATAAATCACATAATTACTAAGTAACAACAGATTAATAGGGAAGATATAGAAATAGCTAATAAAATAGAAATAGGCTAGAAATTAATCAAGATAGATTAGCCGAGCATTAATAATCAAACATGATTAAAATTAGGAATTATCATATTGTGTTAAGCTATTACAGCATTACTATATTAAATTACGTATAAAGAAATAAGGTTATACTACACAGTGGTGACTGGTGACACTATGCACGCATTAGATTAAACCAATTAAACAAAAGCTACATAAATATAAACTACCTTATAATTAAACAGTGAAACGATTCTATTAGTAATTAATATTTTCGACAACGATATAATCCACACGCTATTACATTAAAATAACACACAGTATATATACACATATTACAACAAATACAAAACAATGTTAAATTAAACATACACATTACGACGAACACAAAACTAGACGTTGACACTTCACTAGAACGGAGTTGAAACTAAGTAACAAAACAATTATTACAATATCAAACAAATTTACAAAACACTACACTCTTATTTAAGACGTACACAAACATCCATTTTGGAAATCCGTCGCGAGCGTGAAGCAGTTCTCACGCATGCGCAATGAACTACATGCAATAATTATACACACTAAAATAAATACAGAATAATATTATTCCCACTTCAATTATACGTCAACTGCTAAAATAAAGTCACAAATAATTAACAAATAAATAACAAAACCGCATGAATAAAATTCACCATATACTAGAGACATTCATGAACGGCCATCTTAGATTGTCACGAATAGGGAATAGTCCTTACGCACGCGCAATGAAACACATATACATAAATAATATTAATTTTATTTGAATTACACGTCGCCTACTAAAATAAAGTTAAAAACAATTAACAGATAGATAATTAATTCGATATTGGCAAAAGTCACCACATATTAGGGACATCCACCACCAATCAACGCATGTATGTAGTAACTTTAATACCTTACAAATAAATTATATTTCTAATAAAAAATAATAAAAAGACGGGTACGATAATCTAGACTTAGGCTATCGCGACCCATACGAAGACCCTCCAACACGTTTTTATGCACACAAATTCAAAGAGCGCGTTGTAGATTGTGTGAAATACAAATAACAAAACTCCAACCCGCGATATTTTGTCTGCAATGCATAAATGTCAATCTTAACACGACACAATAACCCCAAAGAAATCTTTTGATGTAAGGAATTGTAGTTCGCGCTGTTGCCCGTTAGGATGGACCAACAACCAATCGCAACTACATCTGCTACGATCAGTCAAATTTCCTTCGGAAATTTGAACACCAAGGACGGGGGTGTCACGTCCCGCGTTCCGCACGTGACGCCACGAACCAATAACTTATGAATAATTAAACAGGACCAATAATAATAAATTAACTAATAACTAACCAATCAAAATAAAAAGAATTATACGACAGACAATCAAAATGAAATAAATGAATCAATAAGAAGAAACACTACAACCAATCAGCAATGACGTATAAAATACAAATAAAATGAAATAATTAAATGAACCAATAAATAAAACAAGCCGCGATTCAAATGTATGAGATTTCTCTGCGAAAACACATGTATATACACACACGTGTATGCATATCTGTGTGTGTGACCTACTTCGTGAATCTGAATAATTGGTAATCTAATAAAATATAAAAGAAATAAAATATACTACACTACACCAGCATTCTAATAAAAGTGAAAATTGTATACAAGATTACTCTGCGACACACACATATATAGATATACACATGCGTACGCGTATCTTTGGGAAAAATTCATAATATATATATATATATGTATGTATACGTTATTAAACCATTAAAACGCAAAGAAATAAATATATAGATTTACATTTCTACAAACCTAGAGAATTATATACGAAATCCACATTATGGAATATTCAACCAATTAACGATCCGAGAAACAATGAGAATAACAATACGCGCACATATACATATGCATATATATATTTTACATAATGGAAAATTACATTGTGAAATGTATATATATATATACACATATTATTATATCGAACAACTACTCATCTAATATACAAAACCACCTTGTAAAAATTACATTACTGAACATTCAACTAAACCAACTGAAGATTTAGTATAATAATATATAATAATATAATAATATATATATATACATAGATATGTGAAATAGCGTTGTATATAACCGGAAACAATACAAATGTCACACGACTTCTTCAACAACTTCGACTCTTCGTTCCTGCCGACAACACCTCACACGATGACTGCGTCTTCTAGGGCCACTTACGGATTCTTTACAATTCTTCTTCTTCTTGCACTGAAATATCATATGCAGTGAATAAAACACGAAAGAAGCAGGATGAACTAAATAAAAGAAATCATAACAAGATACACACCGAGACAATCCGCATGGGAACCTCTGACAAAGTATCTATCATTAAATGCATAATAATCAAGATGCACAAACCTCATCTGGAAGTCGACACCACTCACAGCGTGCCAATGCAAGGGAGGAAAACGAATGAAATTGTATTTCGTGAAGACGTTTCACCACTTTCCATAGATCAGAAACTGGATTACACAACTAATAACCTAATAACAAGAAAGTAATATAAAATATACACGATTTAATATATAGCAAATATGGACATATAAATCTACAAGGAGCAAAATATATCTCATATTGTCAAATAAAACCAAATTGTCAAAAGATCATCAGGACACGACGCCAACGAAGGTGCCACTGTGCCTATTTGGATGGAAAACCGCCACTTCAGCATCATCCCTCGCACATATTCACACACGCACGTCGATCACGTCATCTCGTACCATTCACATATCTTCTTCCTCTTGCGCTAAAACAAATTCACAAGTTTAAGGAAACAAACAACATGCGAAACGAGATAGAATACTAAAAACACATACTCACACAGTTCGCACAGGCGCGGACGCTTTTGTGTCCATCACTCAACATAACCTGTAATCATCAAAATCCACGTTCTCTCATGGAAACTCTAAAAACCTGCAGCATTGCGATTCCCACCGGAACGAACTGTCACGTGACTGTCATCCCATTGGGGATGTCATTATAAAAAGCGTAGCGACACAATTCAAATCAGAGTAATTGTTAGCGGGTCAGTTGAATAAAGGAATAGAAGAGAGTAATTGTTAGCGTTCGGGAGAATTTAGCGAAAAATAAAGAAGAGTCAGATTAATTGTTAGCGTTAGCGTTAGCGATTAATTGTTAGTGGTTCAGTTAGAACAATCAGAGTAATTGTGAAAAGAGAGTAACTGCCATTAGTTGGTTCAGTTAGAATATAGTCAGAGAAATTGTTAGCGTTCGGGAGAATTTAGCGAAAAATAAAGAAGAGTCAGATTAATTGTTAGCGTTAGCGTTAGCGATTAATTGTTAGTGGTTCAGTTAGAACAATCAGAGTGATTGTGAAAAGAGAGTAACTGCCATTAGTTGGTTCAGTTAGAATATAGTCAGAGAAATTGTTAGCGTTCGGGAGAATTTAACGAAATTAAAGAAGAGTAATTCAGTTAGAATAAAGAAATAGGATAGAGCAATTGTGATTAGTTGGTTCAGGAGAATTTAGCGAAAATAAGGAGAGTAATTGTTAGTCGTTCAATTGAATTTGAGTGAGTCTGATTTAAGTTGAGTTGATTTAAGAGAATTCGTTCAGTTGATTTAATTAGAATTTAAGTTAGGATTAGAGAATAATTGTTCGTTCCAGTTTGAGTTTAAGAATTACGTGATATAAATGTTATTAGTCAGTTCGAATTATAAAATAATTGTTATTAGTCAGTTAGAATCAAAACAATAGTTGGCTCAAGTTTTTGTGTTAGAATTTCGAATTGTTAAACACGTCCGGACACACTGTTGTTTACACTGTTCAAATTAAATAAAGATTAAAACGAAAAATTATAGAAGTGTCGATCTTTGTAAAACCGGAATCACCCCAGCGGCCTGCCCGTTCATCAGCGGAGACCAACGTCAGGTGAGTTAACTTTAATTATTATTAATAACTAATAACTAAAATAATAAATAATATCAATGATTAGTATAATTCGTCATTAATTCCGCCTGTAATAATTATTTATAATATAATTGTTTATTCCAAACAATCCTCTCCCGTGCTAGTATTCCTGCGCATAGCAGGTTAGCCGAAACGTGGAGATTGTTGACCAGTGGCCTAAACTCCGATCAACGCTACATAATCTAACAAGAAATATCTAATTGAAACAGTCCTTAGACTGTTTCTGGTGGCAGCGACTACTACATTGTTTAAAATTTCAAAATTTGGATAGCGAAACGTAACACCTTATATCGTATAACGATTTAAACTATTACGTTATAACGCATAACCTTATATTGCGTCACTATATCACTTATAACGTTATATTGCATCACTATATCGCTTATAACGTTATATTGTACCACTATATCACTTATAACGTTATATTGCATCACTGTATGACGCATAACGTCATGTACTATTACATTATAACTTATAACGTTATAGAGTATTTCGCTGTAACGTATGACTACATATTGCATCACTATATGACGAATAACGTCATATACTGTTACGTTATAACGTATAACGGTATATTGTATTACTATATGACGCATAACGTTATGGAGCATTACGTTACAACGTATAACGACATATTGCATGACTATGTGACGTATAACGTTATATACTATTACGTTATAAGGTATAACGATATATTGCATTACTATATGAAGTATAACCTTATATACTATTACATTATATGGTATAACGATATATTGCTCCACTATATGACGTATAACGTCATATACTATTACGTTATAACCTATAACGTTATACTGCATCACTATATGACGTATAACGTCGCATAATATTACGTTATAACCTATAACGTTGTACCGCTTCACTATATGACGTATAACGTTATATACTATTACGTAATAAGGTATAACGTTATATTGCATCACTGTATCACTTATAACGTTATATTGCATCACTATATGACGTATAACGTTATATACTATTACGTTATAAGGTATAACGTTATATTGCATCACTATATCACTTATAACGTTATATTGCTTCACTATATGAAGCGTAACGTTATATACTAGTACGTTATAACGCATAACGTTATATTGCAACACTATATCACTTATAACGCTATATTGCATCACTATATCACTTATAACGTTATATAGCATCGCTATATGACGTATAACGTCATATACTATTACGTTATAACCTATAACGTTATACTGCATCACTATATGACGTATAACGTTATATACTATTACGTTCTAAGGTATAACGTTATATTGCATCACTGTATCACTTATAACGTTAT
Source organism: Bombus affinis (assembly GCF_024516045.1). Lineage (NCBI taxonomy): Eukaryota > Metazoa > Arthropoda > Insecta > Hymenoptera > Apidae > Bombus > Bombus affinis. Next base: position 49,289 of record NW_026109018.1, on the reverse strand, counting down.
ATTGCATCACTATATGACGTATAACGTCATATACTATTACGTTATAAGATATAACGTTATATTGCATCACTATATCACTTATAACGTTATATGGCATCGCTATATGATGTATAACGTTATGAACTGTTACGTTATAACGTATAGCGTTATAGAGTATTACCTTATATCGTATAACGATTTATACTATTACGTTATAACGCATAACTATATATTGCATCACTATATCACTTATAACGCTATATTGCATCACTATATCACTTATAACGTTATATAGCATCGCTATATGACGTATAACGTCATATACTATTACGTTATAACCTATAACGTTATACTGCATCACTATATGACGTATAACGTTATATACTATTACGTTCTAAGGTATAACGATATATTGCATCACTACATGAAGTACAACCTTATATACTATTACGTTATAACGCATAACGTTATATTGCATCACTATATCACTTATAACGTTATATTGCATCATTATATGACGTATAAGGTTATATACTATTACGTTATAAGGTATAACGTTATATTGCATCACTATATCACTTATAACGTTATATTGCTTCACTACATAAAGCGTAACGTTATATACTAGTACGTTATAACGCATAACGTTATATTTTATCACTATATCACTTATAACGTTATATTGCTTCACTATATGAAGCGTAACGTTATATACTAGTACGTTATAACGCATAACGTTATATTGCATCACTATATGACGTATAACGTTATGGAGTATTACCTTTTAACGTATAACGTTATATACTATTACGTTAAAACGCATAACGTTATATTGCTTCACTATATCACTTATAACGTTATATTGTCCCACTATATGACGTATAACGTCATATACTATTACGTTAGAACCTATAACGTTATACTGCGTCACTATATGACGTATAACGGTATATACTATTACGTTATAACGCATAACCTTATATTGCATCACTATATCACTTATAACGTTATATTGCATCACTATATCACTTATAACGTTATATAGCATCGCTATATGACGTATAACGTCATATACTATTACGTTATAACCTATAACGTTGTACTGCATCACTATATGACGTATAACGTTAGATACTATTGCGTTATAACCTATAACGTTACACTGCATCACTATATGACGTATAACGTCATATAATACTACGTTATAACCTATAACGTTGTACCGCATCACTATATGACGTATAACGTTATATACTATTACGTCATAAGGTATAACGTTATATTGCATCACTATATCACTTATAACTTTATATTGCATCACTATATGACGCATAACGTCATATACTAATACATTACAACTTATAACGTTATAGAGTATTACGGTATAACGTATGACGACATATTGCACCACTATATGACGTATAACGTCATATACAATAACGTCATAACCTATAACGTTGTACTGCATCACTATATGACGTCTAACGTTATATACTATTACGTTATAAGGTATAACGTTATATTGCATCTCTATATCACTTATAACGTTATATTGCATCACTATATCACTTATAACGATATATAGCATCCCTATATGACGTATAACGTTATGAACTATTACGTTATAACGTATAGCGTTACATTGCATCACTATATGACGTATAATGTTATGGAGTTTTACGTTTTAACGTATAACGTTATATTGCATTACTATATGACGTACAACGTTATGGAGTATTACGATACAACGTATAACGTTATACTGCGTGAATATATGACGTACAACGTTATATACTATTACGTTATAAGGCATAACGATATATTGCATCACTATATGAAGTATAACTTTATATACTATTACGTTATAAGGTATAACGATATATTGCATCACTATATGAAGTATAACCTTATATATTATTACATTATAATGTATAACGATATATTGCACCACTATATGACGTATAACGTCATATACTATCACGTTATACCCTATAACGTTGTACTGCATCACTATATGAAGTATAACGTTATATACTAGTACGTTATAACGCATAACGTTATATTGCATCACTATGTCACTTATATCGTTATATTGCATCACTATATGACGCATAACGTCATATACTAATACATTACAACTTATAACGTTATAGAGTATTACGCTATAACGTATGACTACATATTGCATCACTATATGACGAATAACGTCATATACTGTTACGTCATAACGTATAACGTTATATTGCATTACTATATGACGTATATCGTTCTGGATTATTACGTTACAACCTATAACGTTATACTGCGTGAATATATGACGTACAACGTTATATACTATTACGTTATAAGGCATAACGATATATTGCATCACTATATGAAGTATAACTTTATATACTATTACGTTATAAGGTATAACGATATATTGCATCACTATATGAAGTATAACCTTATATATTATTACATTATAATGCATAACGATATATTGCACCACTATATGACGTATAACGTCATATACTATCACGTTATACCCTATAACGTTGTACTGCATCACTATATGAAGTATAACGTTATATACTATTACGTTATACGGTATAACGTTATATTGCATCACTATATCACTTATAACGTTATATTGCATCACTATATGAAGTATAACGTTATATACTAGTACGTTATAACGCATAACGTTATATTGCATCACTATATCACTTATAACGTTATATTGCATCACTATATGAAGCATAACCTTATATACTATTACGCTATATGGTATAACAATATATTGCAACACTATATGACGTATAACGTCATATAATATTACGTTATAACCTATAACGTTGTACCGTATCAGTATATGACGTATAACGTTATATACTATTACGTTATAAGGTATAACGTTATATTGCATCACTATATCACTTATAACGTTATATTGCATCACTATATGACGCATAACGTCATATACTAATACATTATAACTTATAACGTTATAGAGTATTACGGTATAACGTATGACTACATATTGCACCACTATATGACGTATAACGTCATATACAATAACGTTATAACCTATAACGTTGTACTGCATCACTATATGACGTCTAACGTTATATACTATTACGTTATAAGGTATAACGTTATATTGCATCTCTATATCACTTATAACGTTATATTGCATCACTATATGAAGTATAACGTTATATACTAGTACGTTATAACGCATAATGTTATATTGCATCACTATATCACTTATAACGTTATATTGCATCACTATATCACTTATAACGATATATAGCATCCCTATATGACGTATAACGTTATGAACTATTACGTTATAACGTATAGCGTTACATTGCATCACTATATGACGTATAATGTTATGGAGTATTACGTTTTAACGTATAACGTTATATTGCAGTACTATATGACGTACAACGTTATGGAGTATTACGATACAACGTATAACGATATATTGCATCACTATGTGACGTATAACGTTATATACTATTACGATATAACGAATAACGTTATATTGCATCACTATATCACTTATAACGTTATATTGCATCACTATGTCACGTATAACGTTATATTGCATCACTATATGACGCATAACGTCAGATACTAATACATTATAACTTATAACGTTATAGAGTATTACGCTATAACGTATGACTACATATTGCGTCACTATATGACGAATAACGTCATATACTGTTACGTTATAACGTATAACGGTATATTGCATTACTATATGACGCGTAACGTTATGGTGCATTACGTTACAACGTATAACGACATATTGCATGACTATGTGACGTATAACGTTATATACTATTGCGTTATAACCTATAACGTTATACTGCATCACTATATGACGTATAACGTTATATACTATTACGTTATAACGTATAACGATATATTGCACCACTATTTGACGTATAACGTTATATACTATTACGTTATAATTCATAACGTTATATTGCATCACTATATGACGTATAACGTTATATACTATTACGTTATAACGGATAACGATATATTTCATCACTATGTGACGTATAACGTTATATACTATTACGTTATTACCTATAACGTTATACTGCATCACTATATGACGTATAACGTCAAATACTATTATAACGTATAACGTTATATTGCATTGTTACGTTTCGCTATCCAAATTTTGAAATTTTAAACAATGTAGTAGTCGCTGCCACCAGAAACAGTCTAAGGACTGTTTCAATTAGATATTTCTTGTTAGATTATGTAGCGTTGATCGGAGTTTAGGCCACTGGTCAACAATCTCCACGTTTCGGCTAACCTGCTATGCGCAGGAATACTAGCACGGGAGAGGATTGTTTGGAATAAACAATTATATTATAAATAATTATTACAGGCGGAATTAATGACGAATTATACTAATCATTGATATTATTTATTATTTTAATTATTAGTTATTAATAATAATTAAAGTTAACTCACCTGACGTTGGTCTCCGCTGATGAACGGGCAGGCCGCTGGGGTGATTCCGGTTTTACAAAGATCGACACTTCTATAATTTTTCGTTTTAATCTTTATTTAATTTGAACAGTGTAAACAACAGTGTGTCCGGACGTGTTTAACAATTCGAAATTCTAACACAAAAACTTGAGCCAACTATTGTTTTGATTCTAACTGACTAATAACAATTATTTTATAATTCGAACTGACTAATAACATTTATATCTCGTAATTCTTAAACTCAAACTGGAACGAACAATTATTCTCTAATCCTAACTTAAATTCTAATTAAATCAACTGAACGAATTCTCTTAAATCAACTCAACTTAAATCAGACTCACTCAAATTCAATTGAACGACTAACAATTACTCTCCTTATTTTCGCTAAATTCTCCTGAACCAACTAATCACAATTGCTCTATCCTATTTCTTTATTCTAACTGAATTACTCTTCTTTAATTTCGTTAAATTCTCCCGAACGCTAACAATTTCTCTGACTATATTCTAACTGAACCAACTAATGGCAGTTACTCTCTTTTCACAATCACTCTGATTGTTCTAACTGAACCACTAACAATTAATCGCTAACGCTAACGCTAACAATTAATCTGACTCTTCTTTATTTTTCGCTAAATTCTCCCGAACGCTAACAATTTCTCTGACTATATTCTAACTGAACCAACTAATGGCAGTTACTCTCTTTTCACAATTACTCTGATTGTTCTAACTGAACCACTAACAATTAATGCTAACGCTAACGCTAACAATTAATCTGACTCTTCTTTATTTTTCGCTAAATTCTCCCGAACGCTAACAATTACTCTCTTCTATTCCTTTATTCAACTGACCCGCTAACAATTACTCCCTTCTATTCCTTTATTCAACTGACCCGCTAACAATTACTCTCCTTATTTTCGCTAAATTCTCCTGAACCAACTAATCACAATTGCTCTATCCTATTTCTTTATTCTAACTGAATTACTCTTCTTTAATTTCGTTAAATTCTCCCGAACGCTAACAATTTCTCTGACTATATTCTAACTGAACCAACTAATGGCAGTTACTCTCTTTTCACAATTACTCTGATTGTTCTAACTGAACCACTAACAATTAATCGCTAACGCTAACGCTAACAATTAATCTGACTCTTGTTTATTTTTCGCTAAATTCTCCCGAACGCTAACAATTACTCTCTTCTATTCCTTTATTCAACTGACCCGCTAACAATTACTCTGATTTGAATTGTGTCGCTACGCTTTTTATAATGACATCCCCAATGGGATGACAGTCACGTGACAGTTCGTTCCGGTGGGAATCGCAATGCTGCAGGTTTTTAGAGTTTCCATGAGAGAACGTGGATTTTGATGATTACAGGTTATGTTGAGTGATGGATACAAAAGCGTCCGCGCCTGTGCGAACTGTGTGAGTATGTGTTTTTAGTATTCTATCTCGTTTCGCATGTTGTTTGTTTCCTTAAACTTGTGAATTTGTTTTAGCGCAAGAGGAAGAAGATATGTGAATGGTACGAGATGACGTGATCGACGTGCGTGTGTGAATATGTGCGAGGGATGATGCTGAAGTGGCGGTTTTCCTTCCAAATAGGCACAGTGGCACCTTCGTTGGCGTCGTGTCCTGATGATCTTTTGACAATTTGGTTTTATTTGACAATATGAGATATATTTTGCTCCTTGTAGATTTATATGTCCATATTTGCTATATATTAAATCGTGTATATTTTATATTACCTTCTTGTTATTAGTTTATTAGTTGTGTAACTCCAGTTTCTGATCTATGGAAAGTGGTGAAACGTCTTCACGAAATACAATTTCATTCGTTTTCCTCCCTTGCATTGGCACGCTGTGAGTGGTGTCGACTTCCAGATGAGGTTTGTGCATCTTGATTATTATGCATTTAATGATAGATACTTTGTCAGAGGTTCCCATGCGGATTGTCTCGGTGTGTATCTTGTTATGATTTCTTTTATTTAGTTCATCCTGCTTCTTTCGTGTTTTATTCACTGCATATGATATTTCAGTGCAAGAAGAAGAAGAATTGTAAAGAATCCGTAAGTGGCCCTAGAAGACGCAGTCATCGTGTGAGGTGTTGTCGGCAGGAACGAAGAGTCGAAGTTGTTGAAGAAGTCGTGTGACATTTGTATTGTTTCCGGTTATATACAACGCTATTTCACATATCTATGTATATATATATATTATTATATTATTATATATTATTATACTAAATCTTCAGTTGGTTTAGTTGAATGTTCAGTAATGTAATTTTTACAAGGTGGTTTTGTATATTAGATGAGTAGTTGTTCGATATAATAATATGTGTATATATATATATACATTTCACAATGTAATTTTCCATTATGTAAAATATATATATGCATATGTATATGTGCGCGTATTGTTATTCTCATTGTTTCTCGGATCGTTAATTGGTTGAATATTCCATAATGTGGATTTCGTATATAATTCTCTAGGTTTGTAGAAATGTAAATCTATATATTTATTTCTTTGCGTTTTAATGGTTTAATAACGTATACATACATATATATATATATATATATATTATGAATTTTTCCCAAAGATACGCGTACGCATGTGTATATCTATATATGTGTGTGTCGCAGAGTAATCTTGTATACAATTTTCACTTTTATTAGAATGCTGGTGTAATGTAGTATATTTTATTTCTTTTATATTTTATTAGATTACCAATTATTCAGATTCACGAAGTGGGTCACACACACAGATATGCATACACGTGTGTGTATATACATGTGTTTTCGCAGAGAAATCTCATACATTTGAATCGCGGTTTGTTTTATTTATTGGTTCATTTAATTATTTCATTTTATTTGTATTTTATATGTCATTGCTGATTGGTTGTAGTGTTTCTTCTTATTGATTCATTTATTTCATTTTGATTGTCTGTCGTATAATTCTTTTTATTTTGATTGGTTAGTTATTAGTTAATTTATTATTATTGGTCGTGTTTAATTATTCATAAGTTATTGGTTCGTGGCGTCACGTGCGGAACGCGGGACGTGACACCCCCGCCCTTGGCGTTCAAATTTCCGAAGGAAATTTGACTGATCGTAGCAGATGTAGTTGCGATTGGTTGTTGGTCCATCCTAACGGGCAACAGCGCGAACTACAATTCCTTACATCAAAAGATTTCTTTGGGGTTATTGTGTCGTGTTAAGATTGACATTTATGCATTGCAGACAAAATATCGCGGGTTGGAGTTTTGTTATTTGTATTTCACACAATCTACAACGCGCTCTTTGAATTTGTGTGCATAAAAACGTGTTGGAGGGTCTTCGTATGGGTCGCGATAGCCTAAGTCTAGATTATCGTACCCGTCTTTTTATCATTTTTTTATTAGAAATATAATTTATTTGTAAGGTATTAAAGTTACTACATACATGCGTTGATTGGTGCTGGATGTCCCTAATATGTGGTGACTTTTGCCAATATCGAATTAATTATCTATCTGTTAATTATTTTTAACTTTATTTTAGTAGGTGACGTGTAATTCAAATAAAATTAATATTATTTATGTATATGTGTTTCATTGCGCGTGCGTAAGGACTATTCCCTATTCGTGACAATCTAAGATGGCCGTTCATGAATGTCTCTAGTATATGGTGAATTTTATTCATGCGGTTTTGTTATTTATTTGTTACTTATTTGTGACTTTATTTTAGCAGTTGACGTATAATTGAAGTGGGAATAATATTATTCTGTATTTATTTTAGTATGTATAATTATTGCATGTAGTTCATTGCGCATGCGTGAGAACTGCTTCACGCTCGCGACGGATTTCCAAAATGGATGTTTGTGTACGTCTTAAATAAGAGTGTGGTGTTTTGTAAATTTGTTTGATATTGTAATAATTGTTTTGTTACTTAGTTTCAACTCCGTTCTAGTGAAGTGTCAACGGTGTTGTTTTGTGTTCGTCGTAATGTGTATGTTTAATTTAACATTGTTTTGTATTTGTTGTAATATGTGTATATATACTGTGTGTTATTTTAATGTAATAGCGTGTGGATTATATCGTTGTCGAAAATATTAATTACTAATAGAATCGTTTCACTGTTTAATTATAAGGTAGTTTATATTTATGTAGCTTTTGTTTAATTGGTTTAATCTAATGCGTGCATAGTGTCACCAGTCACCACTGTGTAGTATAACCTTATTTCTTTATACGTAATTTAATATAGTAATGCTGTAATAGCTTAACACAATATGATAATTCCTAATTTTAATCATGTTTGATTATTAATGCTCGGCTAATCTATCTTGATTAATTTCTAGCCTATTTCTATTTTATTAGCTATTTCTATATCTTCCCTATTAATCTGTTGTTACTTAGTAATTATGTGATTTATTATTAGTGATTTATTATTATTTCATATTTGTATAGTATAATTTTTTGAGCTAATCTATGTATTATTGGTTAAAACTTGTTTATTGAATTATTACCGTTTGTAGTTTCTCAAATCCTATTCCTTCGATGCTGCGTTACCGTGTGTAAGGCATCATCCGGTTTTCATTATATTCAAAATACTTACTACAGATACCTTTATTCATCCTATATTTGTGAGTATAAACATATCATTTAGTTAATTAATTCAATATGCACGTAGTGCATTGTGTGAGCGACCGCTATTGTGCATTACAAATCTGTTTCTATATGTGAGGTATAATAATAATCATGTAATGTAAGTCGAGACTAATTCATGTATTATAGATTAGAACTTGTACACTATATTATTACTGTTCATAGTTACTTCGTCTTTATTCTCCAAGTCTACACGCTACGTCGCTCACGCAAGACAGCTGCCCGACGTAATTGGCAATCTTGTTGTAAGTTTTAATAGTATTATTTCTTTTCATATATGTCAAGGCAATTGAGGCCAGTTCTTGCATTCGTTTCAGCTGGCAGTCGTATTCTATGTTCTACGGAGTGGATCCATAATTTATCTCTGCGGAATTCCTGCATGTACACTTCCTTCTACAATGATTAGTTGTGGACTAGGTACTTTTTACTTTCACTGCCTTTAATTATGTTATTGAATTAACACGTTTTATAGAACGCAAATAGTAATCTTTCTTTTGTTTTTAGGTTTCCACTATCTGCACTATTCGACAAGCAGTGTCGCACTTACTTTGGTTTAACCACGATATTGTTATAATCGTTTAGTACTATTATATTTTGTATTAAGGTAATTGAGGTTAATTCTTCCATTTGTTTCAGATGGCTGTCACACGTTATGTTTTACGAATATGGGCTTATGGCATGTCTTTGCATATACTTCCTTTTACAATAGTTAATTGTTCACAAGGTACTTTTCACTTTCACCGTTTTAATCACTTTATTGAATTAATACATTTTATATTTGAGTAATGTTTAGAAAGTACATAGTAATTTCCTTTTCTTTTTAGGTTTCCATTATCCGCATTATTCGACGAGCAGCACTGCACTACATACTACTGTACTGTGTTACCTTCTGAAAACGTTTCGTTTATTGTTTATTTCGGTTATGCGCTAATTTTAACTTATTTAAGTGCACTGTTCGCGGAATCCCTTTCACTTCAATCATGACGTTTTGGTTTTCTAAAATTTCTAACACTCTATGCGGTCCCGAATATTGGTCGGAAAATTTTCCTCTTCTGGGTTCCTTTAATAGATATACTAGATCTCCTATTTTGAAATTTTGCGGGTTGATTCGTCTGTCATAGTATTCTTTTGACTTTAATTTGGATTTTATCAGATTTTCTCTTGCCATTTGTTGAACGGTGACGATTTTATCGAACAGGTCTCTGAGATACTTTGCATATGTTGGTTCCATATTCTCCTCGGTTATCATCTCGCCAGTAGGTTCTCTGGCTAAGTGTCCAAAGACTAGTTCGTGTGGGGAGAATTTTGTTCCTTCGTGTACGGAGGTATTGTAGGAGAACATGGCTAATTCCACCCATTCGTCCCAGTTTCTGGAATTTTCGATGTACAGGTTGAGGTATTCAGTTAATACGTGGTGAAATCTTTCGATGGAGCCGTTGCTTTGTGGATGGTATGCTGACGTGGTATACCTTTTTATGCGAAATCTTTTTGCTACCTTTTTCATCAGCGAGGATGTAAAATTTGCTCCCTGATCAGTAAGGATAGCCCTCGGTGAACCGAATCGGCAAATGAATTGTTTTACGAAAACGTCAGCTATCTCGGCCGAAGAGATTCCCGCCATCGGGATCCCGATTGAATATTTTGTCAGTAAGTCTTGGATAGTTAATATGTATTTATTTCCCTTTTGTGTCTGTGGTAATGGACCGACGATATCCATACTAATTTTATCGAACGCTTTACCTGGTGTGTCTGTGAGCACCATGGGTTGCCTTGTTTTTATTCTGGTTAACTTTTTAATTGGCATTCTTTGCATGTTCTCACGTATTCCTGGATCTCTTTCTTCATGGTTTTCCAATAGTAGTATTGTCGTACTCTTTGGTAAGTTTTTGTTACTCCCTTATGTCCTGCTACAGGTGATTCGTGCTTTTCTCGTATTATGTTGCTTCGCGCTTCCACCGGTGGGATAATTATTTCCCCGGTACAGATGGTAATAGCTATGGTTTCTCCCATGAATACTTCTTTCAGTTTCCTGATTGTATATCGCCAAGGTATTTCTTCCAGGTTTGTTTTGCTGATGCTAAAGGACGTTAATTGGTTTTCTTTTACCACATCCAGTAAAGATTTCAATGAGTTCGATATATTTTCTGGCGTTATTGGAGAGTTTCGATCTTCCTTTACGGGTAGGGACACGATGTATTTTCCGGAATCTTGATTCAATATTACTCTTCCCAACATTAAATCTCTATAATACGGCAGTTTTCCTGCTTCCTTCATTTCTAAGGCCCCTTTATCTATCGGAGTGCCATGTATATCGACGAATATTATTCTATGGTCGTTTACTCTCGTAATCGAGTCTCGCGTTTCCAAGATTCTTAGCTCTGAAAGTACCGTAGGCATTGCGTCCTTTCCTTGTTGCTGAATTGGTTCGGAAATTGTTATAGGGGGTTCTTCTTCATTCGTTTTATCGATGTCGGTTATCTCTTGAGTGATTGTTTCCTCGTCTGTGTTTACGTCGATTTCGGCTAATGCGTGGTCAAAATGTTTTGTGGGTGTTTCTTCTATGGTGACGTGTTTTCGAATGGAAATTTTTTCTTGTTTTCCTGGTCTATTGTGTTGCGATAGTTCGTGTGGTTTAACTTCAAACGTGGGGGAGTCTTCGGTTAGTGTGTCTAGTTCAAATCTCTTGGGTGCGGGATATCGACTCGGTGAATCTTCCTCTCTTTTCCTGATTGGCAAACAAACCTCAGGGGGGTTTCTAGATAAGGCGTCTGCATTCGCGTTTGCCTTACCTTCTTTGTGTATAATGTCGAATTCGAAATCCGCCAATTTTAGTTTCCACTTCCAAATTCTTGAAGTAGGATCTTTGATAGAATGCATCCACACCAGAGGTTTATGATCGGTTATAATGGTGAATTTTCTCCCGTACAAATACGGTCGGAAGTGCATTGCGCTGTAAACGATCGCTAGGCATTCCTTTTCTATCGTGGAATAATTTTGTTCGGCGGGGTTCAATAATCTTGAGGCGTATGCGATCGGTAGGTCTTTTCCGATAGGTCCTTGGCTTAGTACGCCGCCCACGGCATATCCAGATGCGTCTGTCGTGAGATTGAATGGTTGAGAGAAGTCCGGGTACTGCAAAATGGGTTCTGTTATAAGGGCTGTTTTCAAGGTGTTGAATGCATCTTCTTGGTTTTCCGTCCACTTGAACGCAACGTCCTTTTTTAGTAATTGCGTCAATGGTTTCGCAACCTTGGAGAAATTGGGTATGAACCTTCGGTAATATCCAGCTAATCCCAAAAATTGTTTAACATTTTTTGATTTCCTTGGCCGTGGAAAATTTGAAACTGCCTCGATTTTCTTTGGGTCAGGTTTAACTCCATTCTCACTGATTACATGTCCCAAATATTTTACTTCGTGCCGTAAGAATTCGCACTTGTCCGGTTGCAGTTGCAATTTAGCTCTCCGTAGTCTGTCCATAAGTCGATTAAATTTAATCTCATGTTCGTGAATGGATGTGGAATAAATTACTATATCATCCAGATAAACGAACAGCTCTATTCCTTGCAACCCTGACAGTATCGAATTCATCAACCGCTGGAACGTTGCTGGTGCATTTTTCAGTCCGAAAGGCATTCGTTTGAACTGAAAATGACCATATGGCGTCGAGAATGCAGTTTTGTGGGCATCTTTCGATGACATACGGATTTGGTGGAACCCAGATGCTAGATCGAACGTGGAAAAGTATTTCGCACTTCCCAATTGGTCCAATATTTCAGTGATATTGGGTAGTGGATAGGCATCGCCTATTGTTTTGTCATTTAATTTCCTGTAATCAATAACCATTCTCCATCGTTTGTTACCTTGAGAGTCCGGTTTCTTCGGCACGATCCATAATGGGGAGTTATACGGAGATGTCGATGATTCCACAACGTCCGTTTCTAGTAGTTCTTGAATCTGGCGGTTTATTTCTTCCCGATGTACGGGAGGATACCGGTATTGTTTAACATTGATCGGTATCTCATCTGTGGTAGCAATTTCGTGTTGTAAAACGTCTGTTCCTTCTAGTGTCTCCCCTGGGAGATGAAATCTATCTTGATTCTTCCGTATTAGCGCTTCGACGTTCCTCTTTTCTTCTTCATTTAAATGCTCTAGTCGCAATAATTCCATTATTTTGACGAACCTATTTCCCTCAGATGCTGAAACGGCGTTGCACGTAGTATCAGAGGGCGGAGTAGGAGTTGCAAATTTTTTTATTACTATTGTGGGTACGGTAAATTCGTAATCCCTCGAGGTGGTATTAATTATTCTTAAATAACCACGTCCCTTATGGTTTTTCACGACCGCATTTCCGAAATAGACTCCCTTAATCGGTTCGATTTTGGGGATGAATCCCTCAATTTCCTCCGGATTTGCGATATTTATGGTACAGGGTACCGAACTTCGTTTCGGCACAATTATCTTTTCTTTTGTATCAAACGGGATGTAGATATCCCCCCATTTGATATGTTTTTGCCCGTAATCCAAACGGGCTCTGTATTTTGCAAAAAATTCGGAACCTAAGATTCCGTCTTGATTGATCAGCAGGGAATCATCAACTACATGGAAAGTAACGGGGTGGCCCGCAACCTGTATTATTGTCTGCCCTAGGGTGACCAGGCTCGTTGCCGTAATTCCTCGAACTTCAATTATCTCTTGCTCGTTGATGATCGCTGACTCGGGTAAGGCAGGTTTCTTGATAATATTAATTTCTGATCCGGAGTCTAGCAGTAGATTCGCCTTCGTTTTCAAATCCGGGGAGACTATTCTCGCGGTAGGAGTATTTGAGGTTTCTTTTATTTCTATTGAAACCATCCGGAAAGGTCGACGTCCGAATCTGAGTCCAACACCCGGTGATACTTGTATGGGACGTTTAGGAATATTTTCAGTAGATTTAGAATTATTCTTTGAATTTTTATTACAAACCTTTTTGCTTATAGATTCTGTTTTGGGTTTAGGGATGGCTATACTTTTATTCTCTATAGTCTGAGTTTTCTTAGAATTTAATGGCTTGACTTTGAGTTCGATAAAGTTACTTTCTGATGGTTTTATAGAAGTTTTTGAGGGTGATACGCTCGCTATCTCTTTTCGTATTATATTTGAAACGTTCACAAAATTCGTGGAACCTTGCTTTTGTATTCTTGCCGAGTCAACCGTGATATTAGGCAGGGGATAAACGTCGCCTTTCGTTTCGTCGTTCAATTTCCTAGTTTCTGCCTCTTCTGAAAGTTCTTTGATATTAGTGTTGTTTATTTTGGCTGGGGATTCGGGAGATTTTTCACTCATGATTTCGTCTGTGGTGCCGTGCGTCCTCTTGCTACTTAAAGTAACATCGTCTTTTATCCCAGCAACGGAAGAGTGTTTGTATTGGAAGGTTGGTTGTTTCAAATAATCAGCATCCCTCCTTTGACTTGGATCTCCTTTGAGATGTTTATCTACGCATTTTTCTTTCCAGGTTATTGCTCTTGCTCTTTTCCTAATATCTTTCTCTATTCCCGGGTCGCTTAGACGATTCCACGACGGCGATACAAATCTCCAATCCTGGTGGTGGTTTCTGATGTTGTTACTATCGTATAGGGGACGAGTTTTGTTTCCATTATAATTATTCGGAGGTGTCGGACGATTCTGCGTCGGCGGCACGAATCTTCGATCCTGGCGGTTGTTTCTGATGTTACTATCGTATAGGGGACGAGTGTTGTTTCCATTATAATTATTCGGAGGTGTCGGACGATTCTGCGTCGGCGGCACGAATCTTCGAGCTCGTTCGCATGCCCTTAAAAATTGAAATACCGGTGGTCGATGGCCGTCGAACACTGGCACTGACTTGATCGTGTCTTTTAGTTTAATTGGTTGAAAATTATCATTAATGGGTCTTATTCCTCGCGGAATTAACGGCGTCGATGTGGGAATTTCGGTATCTCTCGATTCCCTACTTGCACGCAGGTCTTCTTCCACTCTGCTTAGACATGCATTAATGTCGGTTAGTACGCGAAAATTCTCGTCCCACGCTTTCAATTTTTCCGACAACAACGTAATCGTGTCCTCGTTTAGTGAGTCTCGTGCGACCGCCATGTTTTTTTTCCTTTCTTTTTGTATATGTTTATGTGTATGTTTCAGTTAATAAATTGAAAAAACTTTAAACCTATCAGCGTATGTTATTGTTTATACCAACTGTAATCCTCCGTGGAGCGTATCCCACCGCTGCCACCAAAATTTTTATCTATATATATATATATTGTTACGTTTCGCTATCCAAATTTTGAAATTTTAAACAATGTAGTAGTCGCTGCCACCAGAAACAGTCTAAGGACTGTTTCAATTAGATATTTCTTGTTAGATTATGTAGCGTTGATCGGAGTTTAGGCCACTGGTCAACAATCTCCACGTTTCGGCTAACCTGCTATGCGCAGGAATACTAGCACGGGAGAGGATTGTTTGGAATAAACAATTATATTATAAATAATTATTACAGGCGGAATTAATGACGAATTATACTAATCATTGATATTATTTATTATTTTAATTATTAGTTATTAATAATAATTAAAGTTAACTCACCTGACGTTGGTCTCCGCTGATGAACGGGCAGGCCGCTGGGGTGATTCCGGTTTTACAAAGATCGACACTTCTATAATTTTTCGTTTTAATCTTTATTTAATTTGAACAGTGTAAACAACAGTGTGTCCGGACGTGTTTAACAATTCGAAATTCTAACACAAAAACTTGAGCCAACTATTGTTTTGATTCTAACTGACTAATAACAATTATTTTATAATTCGAACTGACTAATAACATTTATATCACGTAATTCTTAAACTCAAACTGGAACGAACAATTATTCTCTAATCCTAACTTAAATTTTAATTAAATCAACTGAACGAATTCTCTTAAATCAACTCAACTTAAATCAGACTCACTCAAATTCAATTGAACGACTAACAATTACTCTCCTTATTTTCGCTAAATTCTCCTGAACCAACTAATCACAATTGCTCTATCCTATTTCTTTATTCTAACTGAATTACTCTTCTTTAATTTCGTTAAATTCTCCCGAACGCTAACAATTTCTCTGACTATATTCTAACTGAACCAACTAATGGCAGTTACTCTCTTTTCACAATCACTCTGATTGTTCTAACTGAACCACTAACAATTAATCGCTAACGCTAACGCTAACAATTAATCTGACTCTTCTTTATTTTTCGCTAAATTCTCCCGAACGCTAACAATTTCTCTGACTATATTCTAACTGAACCAACTAATGGCAGTTACTCTCTTTTCACAATTACTCTGATTGTTCTAACTGAACCACTAACAATTAATGCTAACGCTAACGCTAACAATTAATCTGACTCTTCTTTATTTTTCGCTAAATTCTCCCGAACGCTAACAATTACTCTCTTCTATTCCTTTATTCAACTGACCCGCTAACAATTACTCCCTTCTATTCCTTTATTCAACTGACCCGCTAACAATTACTCTCCTTATTTTCGCTAAATTCTCCTGAACCAACTAATCACAATTGCTCTATCCTATTTCTTTATTCTAACTGAATTACTCTTCTTTAATTTCGTTAAATTCTCCCGAACGCTAACAATTTCTCTGACTATATTCTAACTGAACCAACTAATGGCAGTTACTCTCTTTTCACAATTACTCTGATTGTTCTAACTGAACCACTAACAATTAATCGCTAACGCTAACGCTAACAATTAATCTGACTCTTGTTTATTTTCCGCTAAATTCTCCCGAACGCTAACAATTACTCTCTTCTATTCCTTTATTCAACTGACCCGCTAACAATTACTCTGATTTGAATTGTGTCGCTACGCTTTTTATAATGACATCCCCAATGGGATGACAGTCACGTGACAGTTCGTTCCGGTGGGAATCGCAATGCTGCAGGTTTTTAGAGTTTCCATGAGAGAACGTGGATTTTGATGATTACAGGTTATGTTGAGTGATGGATACAAAAGCGTCCGCGCCTGTGCGAACTGTGTGAGTATGTGTTTTTAGTATTCTATCTCGTTTCGCATGTTGTTTGTTTCCTTAAACTTGTGAATTTGTTTTAGCGCAAGAGGAAGAAGATATGTGAATGGTACGAGATGACGTGATCGACGTGCGTGTGTGAATATGTGCGAGGGATGATGCTGAAGTGGCGGTTTTCCATCCAAATAGGCACAGTGGCACCTTCGTTGGCGTCGTGTCCTGATGATCTTTTGACAATTTGGTTTTATTTGACAATATGAGATATATTTTGCTCCTTGTAGATTTATATGTCCATATTTGCTATATATTAAATCGTGTATATTTTATATTACCTTCTTGTTATTAGGTTATTAGTTGTGTAACTCCAGTTTCTGATCTATGGAAAGTGGTGAAACGTCTTCACGAAATACAATTTCATTCGTTTTCCTCCCTTGCATTGGCACGCTGTGAGTGGTGTCGACTTCCAGATGAGGTTTGTGCATCTTGATTATTATGCATTTAATGATAGATACTTTGTCAGAGGTTCCCATGCGGATTGTCTCGGTGTGTATCTTGTTATGATTTCTTTTATTTAGTTCATCCTGCTTCTTTCGTGTTTTATTCACTGCATATGATATTTCAGTGCAAGAAGAAGAAGAATTGTAAAGAATCCGTAAGTGGCCCTAGAAGACGCAGTCATCGTGTGAGGTGTTGTCGGCAGGAACGAAGAGTCGAAGTTGTTGAAGAAGTCGTGTGACATTTGTATTGTTTCCGGTTATATACAACGCTATTTCACATATCTATGTATATATATATATATTATTATATTATTATATATTATTATACTAAATCTTCAGTTGGTTTAGTTGAATGTTCAGTAATGTAATTTTTACAAGGTGGTTTTGTATATTAGATGAGTAGTTGTTCGATATAATAATATGTGTATATATATATATACATTTCACAATGTAATTTTCCATTATGTAAAATATATATATGCATATGTATATGTGCGCGTATTGTTATTCTCATTGTTTCTCGGATCGTTAATTGGTTGAATATTCCATAATGTGGATTTCGTATATAATTCTCTAGGTTTGTAGAAATGTAAATCTATATATTTATTTCTTTGCGTTTTAATGGTTTAATAACGTATACATACATATATATATATATATATATATATTATGAATTTTTCCCAAAGATACGCGTACGCATGTGTATATCTATATATGTGTGTGTCGCAGAGTAATCTTGTATACAATTTTCACTTTTATTAGAATGCTGGTGTAATGTAGTATATTTTATTTCTTTTATATTTTATTAGATTACCAATTATTCAGATTCACGAAGTGGGTCACACACACAGATATGCATACACGTGTGTGTATATACATGTGTTTTCGCAGAGAAATCTCATACATTTGAATCGCGGTTTGTTTTATTTATTGGTTCATTTAATTATTTCATTTTATTTGTATTTTATATGTCATTGCTGATTGGTTGTAGTGTTTCTTCTTATTGATTCATTTATTTCATTTTGATTGTCTGTCGTATAATTCTTTTTATTTTGATTGGTTAGTTATTAGTTAATTTATTATTATGGGTCGTGTTTAATTATTCATAAGTTATTGGTTCGTGGCGTCACGTGCGGAACGCGGGACGTGACAGCGTTACTATATGACGTATATCGTTCTGGATTATTACGTTACAACCTATAAAGTTATACTGCGTCACTATATGACGTACAACGTTATATACTATTACGTTATAAGGCATAACGATATATTGCATCACTATATGAAGTATAACGTTATATACTATTACGTTATTACCTACAACGTTATACTGCATCACTATATGACGAATAACGTCATATACTGTTACGTTATAACGTATATCGTTATATTGCATTACTATATGACGCATAACGTTATGGAGCATTACGTTACAACGTATAACGACATATTGCATAACTATGTGACGTATAACGTTATATACTATTGCGCTATAACCTATAACGTTATACTGCATCACTATATGACGTATAACGTTATATACTATTACGTTATAACCTATAACGTTGTACTGCATCACTATATGACGTATAACGTTATATACCAGTACGTTATAACGCATAACGTTATATTGCATCACTATATCACTTATAACGTTATATAGCATCCCTATATGACCTATAACGTTATGAACTATTACGTTATAACGTATAGCGTTAGAGAGTATTACCTTATATGGTATAACGATTTATACAAGTACTTATAACGCATAACGCTATATTGCATCACTGTATCACTTATAACGTTATACTGCATCACCATATGATGTATAACTTTTATACTATTACGTTATAACTTGTAACGTTATATTGCATCACTCTATGACGTATAACGTTATGGAGTATTACGTTACAACGTATAACGATATATTGCATCACTATGTGACGTATACCGTTATATACTATTACGTTATAACCTATAACGTTGTACTGCGTCACTATATGACGCATAACGTCATATACTGTTATAACGTTTAACGTTATATTGCATTACTATATGACGTATAACGTTATGGAGTATTACGTTACAACCTATAAAGTTATACTGCGTCACTATATGACGTATAACGTTATATACTATTACGTTATAAGGTATGACGATATATTGCATCACTATATCACTTATAACGTTATATAGCATCCCTATATGACGTATAACGTCATGAACAATTACGTTATAACATATAGCGTTATATTGCATCACTATATCGCTTATAACGTTATATTGCATCACAATATCACTTATAACATTATATTGCATCACTATATGAAGTATAACGTTGTATACTAGTACGTTATAACGCATAAAGTTATATTGCATCACTATATCACTTATAACGTTATATTGCATCACTATATGACGCATAACGTCATATACTATTGCATTATAACTTATAACGTTATAGAGTACTACGCTATAACGTATGACTACATATTGCATCACTATAAGACGAATAACGTTATATACTATTACGTTATAATGAATTACGTTATATTGCATCACAATATGCCGTATAACGTTATATACTATTACGTTATAATGCATTACGTTATATTGCATCACAATATGCCGTATAACGTTATATACTATTACGTTATAACGGATAACGATATATTTCATTACTATATGACGTATAACGTTATGGAGTATTACGTTTTAACGTATAACGTTATATTGCATTACTATATGACGTATAACGTTATATACTATTACGTTATAAGGTATAACGTTATATTGCATCACTATATCACTTATAACGTTATACAGCATCCCTATATGACGTATAACGTTATGAACTATTACGTTATAACGTATCGTGTTATAGAGTATTACCTTATATCGTATAACGATTTATACTATTACCTTATAACGCATAACGTTATATTGCATCACTATGTCACATTTAACGTTATATTGCATCAATATATCACTTATAACGTTATGTTGCATCACTATATGATGTATAGCGTTTATACTATTACGTTATAACTAATAACGTTATGTTGTTTTACTATATGACGTATAACGTTATGGAGTATTACGTTACAACCTATAACGTTATACTGCGTCACTATATGACGTATAACGTTATATACTATTACGTTATAAGGTGTAACGATATATTGCATCACTATATGAAGTATAACCTTATATACTATTACGTTATAAGGTATAACGATATATTGCATCACTACATGAAGTATAACGTTATATACTATTACGTTATTACGTCTAACGCTATTTGCATCACTATATGACGTATAACGTTATATGCTATTACGTTATAAGGTATTACGTTATATTGCATCACTATACCACTTGTAACGTTATATAACATCCCTATATGACGTATAACGTTATGAACTATTACGTTATAACGTATCGTGTTATAGAGTATTACCTCATATCGTATAACGATTTAAACTATTACGTTATAACGCATAACGTTATATTGAATCACTATGTCACATTTAACGTTATATTGCATCAATATATCACTTATAACGTTATATTGCATCACTATATGATGTATAGCGTTTATACTATTACGTTATAACTAATAACGTTATGTTGCTTTACTATATGACGTATAACGTTATGGAGTATTACGTTACAACCTATAACGTTATGCTGCGTCACTATATGACGTATAACGTTATATACTATTACGTTATAAGGTGTAAGGATATATTGCATCTCTATATGAAGTATAACCTTATATACTATTACGTTATAAGGTATAACGATATATTGCATCACTATGTGACGTATGACGTTATATTTCACCACTATATGACGCATAACGTTTATACTATTACGTTATCACGTATAACGTTATATAGCATCATTATATGATGTATAAGGTTGTATACCATTACGTTATTACGTCTAACGCTATTTGCATCACTATATGACGTATAACGTTCTATACTAATACGTTATAAGGTATAAAGGTATATTGCATCACTATGTAACGTATGACGTTATATAGCATCACTATATGACGTATAACGTTATGAACTACTACGATATAACATATAGCGTTATAGAGTATTACCTTATATCGTATAACGATTTATACTATTACGTTATAACCCATATCGTTATATTGCATCAGTATATCACTTATAACGTTATATTGCATCACTATATGACGTATAACGTCATATACCGTTACGTTATAACGTATAACGTTATTTTGCAGCACTATATCACTTATAACGTTATATTGCGTCACTATATGACGCATAACTTTATATACTATTCGTTATAAGGAATAAACAAATATTCGATCACTGCGTGACGTATAACGTTATATACTATTACGTTATAACGTATAACGATATATTGCACCACTATATGACGTATAACTTTATATTGCATCACTGTATGACGTATAACGATATAGACTATTACGTTATACCGCAGAACGTTATATTGCATCACTATATCACATATAACGTTATATTGCATTACTATATGACGTATAACGTTATGGAGTATCACGCTATAAGGTATAACTATATATTCCATCACTATGTGACGTATAACGTTATATACTATTACGTTATATCCTATAACGTCATACTGGATCAATAGATGACGTATAACGATATAGACTATTACGTTATAACGCAGAACGTTATATTGCATTACTATATCACTTATAACGTTATATTGCAATACTATATGACGTATAACGTTATGTAGTATTACGTTATAAGGTATAACTATATATTCCATCACTGTGTGACGTATAACGCTATATATTATTACGTTATAAGGTATAACGATATATCGCACCACTATATGACGTATAACTTTATATTGCATCACTGTATGACGTATAACGATATAGACTATTACGTTATACCGCAGAACGTTATATTGCATCACTATATCACTTATAACGTTATATTGCATTACTATATGACGTATAACGTTATGGAGTATTACGCTATAAGGTATAACTATATATTCCATCACTATGTGACGTATAACGTTATATACTATTACGTTATATCCTATAACGTTATACTGGATCACTATATGACGTATAACGTTATATACTATTACGTTATAATGCATAACGTTATATTGCATCACTATATGACGTATAACGTTATATACTATTACGTTATAACGGATAACGATATATTTCGTCACTATGTGACGTATAACGTTATATACTATTACGTTATTACCTATAACGTTATACTGCATCACTATATGACGTATAACGTCAAATACTATTATAACGTATAACGTTATATTGCATTACTATATGACGTATATCGTTCTGGATTATTACGTTACAACCTATAAAGTTATACTGCGTCACTATATGACGTACAACGTTATATACTATTACGTTATAAGGCATAACGATATATTGCATCACTATATGAAGTATAACGTTATATACTATTACGTTATTACCTACAACGTTATACTGCATCACTATATGACGAATAACGTCATATACTGTTACGTTATAACGTATATCGTTATATTGCATTACTATATGACGCATAACGTTATGGAGCATTACGTTACAACGTATAACGACATATTGCATAACTATGTGACGTATAACGTTATATACTATTGCGCTATAACCTATAACGTTATACTGCATCACTATATGACGTATAACGTTATATACTATTACGTTATAACCTATAACGTTGTACTGCATCACTATATGACGTATAACGTTATATACCAGTACGTTATAACGCATAACGTTATATTGCATCACTATATCACTTATAACGTTATATAGCATCCCTATATGACCTATAACGTTATGAACTATTACGTTATAACGTATAGCGTTAGAGAGTATTACCTTATATGGTATAACGATTTATACAAGTACTTATAACGCATAACGCTATATTGCATCACTGTATCACTTATAACGTTATACTGCATCATCATATGATGTATAACTTTTATACTATTACGTTATAACTTGTAACGTTATATTGCATCACTCTATGACGTATAACGTTATGGAGTATTACGTTACAACGTATAACGATATATTGCATCACTATGTGACGTATACCGTTATATACTATTACGTTATAACCTATAACGTTGTACTGCGTCACTATATGACGCATAACGTCATATACTGTTATAACGTTTAACGTTATATTGCATTACTATATGACGTATAACGTTATGGAGTATTACGTTACAACCTATAAAGTTATACTGCGTCACTATATGACGTATAACGTTATATACTATTACGTTATAAGGTATGACGATATATTGCATCACTATATCACTTATAACGTTATATAGCAACCCTATATGACGTATAACGTCATGAACAATTACGTTATAACATATAGCGTTATATTGCATCACTATATCGCTTATAACGTTATATTGCATCACAATATCACTTATAACATTATATTGCATCACTATATGAAGTATAACGTTGCATACTAGTACGTTATAACGCATAAAGTTATATTGCATCACTATATCACTTATAACGTTATATTGCATCACTATATGACGCATAACGTCATATACTATTGCATTATAACTTATAACGTTATAGAGTATTACGCTATAACGTATGACTACATATTGCATCACTATAAGACGAATAACGTTATATACTATTACGTTATAATGAATTACGTTATATTGCATCACAATATGCCGTATAACGTTATATACTATTACGTTATAATGCATTACGTTATATTGCATCACAATATGCCGTATAACGTTATATACTATTACGTTATAGCGGATAACGATATATTTCATTACTATATGACGTATAACGTTATGGAGTATTACGTTACAACGTATAACGATATATTGCATCACTATGTGACGTATAACGTTATATACTATTACGTTATAACCTATAACGTTGTACTGCGTCACTATATGACGCATAACGTTATATACTGTTATAACGTTTAACGTTATATTGCATTACTATATGACGTACAACGTTATGGATTATTACGATACAACGTATAACGATATATTGCATCACTATGTGACGTATAACGTTATATACTATTACGTTATAACGCATAACGCTATATTGCATCACTATATCACTTATAACGTTATATTGCACTACTATATGACGTATAACGTCATATACTATTACGTTATAACCTATAACGTTGTACTGCATCACTATATGACCTATAACTTTAAATAGTATTACGTTATAAGATATAACGTTATATTGCATCATTATATCACTTATAGCGTTATATTGCATCACTGTATGAAGTATAACGTTATATACTAGTTCGTTATAACGCATAACGTTATATTGCATCACTATATCACTTATAACGTTATATTGCACCACTATATGTCGTATAGCGTCATATACTATTACGTTATAACGTACAACGTTATAGACTATTACGCTATAACGTATGACTACATATTGCATCACTATAAGACGAATAACGTTATATACTATTACGTTATAATGAATTACGTTATATTGCATCACAATATGACGTATAACGTTATATACTATTACGTTATAATGCATTACGTTATATTGCATCACAATATGCCGTATAACGTTATATACTATTACGTTATAACGGATAACGATATATTTCATTACTATATGACGTATAACGTTATGGAGTATTACGTTTTAACGTATAACGTTATATTGCATTACTATATGACGTATAACGTTATATACTATTACGTTATAAGGTATAACGTTATATTGCATCACTATATCACTTATAACGTTATACAGCATCCCTATATGACGTATAACGTTATGAACTATTACGTTATAACGTATCGTGTTATAGTGTATTACCTTATATCGTATAACGATTTATACTATTACCTTATAACGCATAACGTTATATTGCATCACTATGTCACATTTAACGTTATATTGCATCAATATATCACTTATAACGTTATGTTGCATCACTATATGATGTATAGCGTTTATACTATTACGTTATAACTAATAACGTTATGTTGTTTTACTATATGACATATAACGTTATGGAGTATTACGTTACAACCTATAACGTTATACTGCGTCACTATATGACGTATAACGTTATATACTATTACGTTATAAGGTGTAACGATATATTGCATCACTATATGAAGTATAACCTTATATACTATTACGTTATAAGGTATAACGATATATTGCATCACTACATGAAGTATAACGTTATATACTATTACGTTATTACGTCTAACGCTATTTGCATCACTATATGACGTATAACGTTATATGCTATTACGTTATAAGGTATTACGTTATATTGCATCACTATACCACTTATAACGTTATATAGCATCCCTATATGACGTATAACGTTATGAACTATTACGTTATAACGTATCGTGTTATAGAGTATTACCTCATATCGTATAACGATTTAAACTATTACGTTATAACGCATAACGTTATATTGAATCACTATGTCACATTTAACGTTATATTGCATCAATATATCACTTATAACGTTATATTGCATCACTATATGATGTATAGCGTTTATACTATTACGTTATAACTAATAACGTTATGTTGCTTTACTATATGACGTATAACGTTATGGAGTATTACGTTACAACCTATAACGTTATACTGCGTCACTATATGACGTATAACGTTATATACTATTACGTTATAAGGTGTAAGGATATATTGCATCTCTATATGAAGTATAACCTTATATACTATTACGTTATAAGGTATAACGATATATTGCATCACTATGTGACGTATGACGTTATATTTCACCACTATATGACGCATAACGTTTATACTATTACGTTATCACGTATA
Organism: Bombus affinis; assembly: GCF_024516045.1. NCBI lineage: Eukaryota > Metazoa > Arthropoda > Insecta > Hymenoptera > Apidae > Bombus > Bombus affinis. The sequence continues at coordinate 22,745 of NW_026109018.1, read as the reverse complement.
ACGTTATATAGCATCATTATATGATGTATAAGGTTATATACTATTACGTTATTACGTCTAACGCTATTTGCATCACTATATGACGTATAACGTTATATACTATTACGTTATAAGGTATAAAGGTATATTGCATCACTATGTAACGTATGACGTTATATAGCATCCCTATATGACGTATAACGTTATGAACTACTACGATATAACATATAGCGTTATAGAGTATTACCTTATATCGTATAACGATTTATACTATTACGTTATAACCCATATCGTTATATTGCATCAGTATATCACTTATAACGTTATATTGCATCACTATATGACGTATAACGTCATATACCGTTACGTTATAACGTATAACGTTATTTTGCAGCACTATATCACTTATAACGTTATATTGCGTCACTATATGACGCATAACTTTATATACTATTCGTTATAAGGAATAAACAAATATTCGATCACTGCGTGACGTATAACGTTATATACTATTACGTTATAACGTATAACGTTATATTGCATCACTATATCACTTACAATGTTATATTGCATCACTATATCACTTACAATGTTATATTGCATCACTATATGATGTATAACGTTTATACTATTAGGTTATATCTTATAACATTATATTGCATCAGTATATGAAGTACAACCTTATATACTATTACGTTATAACGCATAACGTTATATTGCATCACTATATCACTTATAACGTTGTACTGCATTACTATGTGGCGTATAACGTTGTATACTATTACGTTATAACCTATCACGTTATACTGCATCACTATATGACGTATAACGTTGTATAATATTACATTATAAGGTTTAATTATATATTGCATCACTATATGAAGTTTAACGTTACATACTAGTACGTTTTAACGCTTTACGTTATATTGCATCACTATATCACTAGTGACGTTATATTGCATTACTATGTGGTGTATAACGTCATATACTATTACGTCATACACTATAACGTTATACTGCATCACTATATGACCTATAACGTTATATACTATTACGTTATAAGGTATAACGATATATTGCAACACTTTCTGACGTATAACGTTATATACTATTACGTTATAATGCATAACGTTATATTGCATTACTATATCACTAATAACGTTATATTGCATCACTATATGACGTATAACGATATAGACTATTACGTTATACAGCAGAACGTTATATTGCATCACTATATCACTTATAACGTTATATTGCATTACTATATGACGTATAACGTTATGGAGTATTACGCTATAAGGTATAACTATATATTCCATCACTATGTGTCGTATAACGTTATATACTATCACGTTATATCCTATAACATTATACTGGATCACTATATGACGTATAACGTTATATACTATTACGTTATAAAGTATAACGATATATTGCATCACTATATGAAGTATAACCTTATATGCTATTACGTTATAACGGATAACGTTATATTGCATCATTATATCACCTATAGCGTTATATTTCATCACTATATGACGTATAACGTTTATACTATTACGTTATAACTTATAACGCTATTGCATCACTATATCACTAATAACGTTATATTGCATCACTATATGACGTACAACGTCATATACTATTACGCTATAACCTATAACGTTGTACTGCATCACTATATGACGTATAACGTTATATACTATTACGTTATAAGATATAACGTTATATTGCATCACTATATCACTTATAGCGTTATATTGCATCACTATATGACGCATAACGTCATATACTATTACATTATAACTTATAACGTTATAGAGTATTACGCTATAACGTATGACTACATATTGCATCACTATATGACGAATAACGTCATATACTTTTACGTTATAACGTATAACGGTATATTGCATAACTATATGACGCATAACGTTATGGAGCATTACGTTACAACGTATAACGACATATTGCATGACTATGTGACGTATAACGTTATATACTATTGCGTTATAACCTATAACGCTATACTGCATCACTATATGACGTATAACGTTATATACTATTACGTTATAACGTATAACGACATATTGCATCACTATTTGAGGTATAACGTTATATACTATTACGTTATGACGCATAACGTTATATTGCATCACTATATGAAGTATAACCTTATATACTATTACATTATATGGAATAACGATATATTGCACCACTATATGACGTATAATGTCATATACTATTACGTTATAACCTATAACGTTATACTGCATCACTATTTGACGTATAACGTTATATACTATTACGTTATAAGGTATAACGATATATTGCATCACTATATGAAGTATACCCTTATATACTATTACATTATAAGGTATAACGATATATTGCACCACTATATGAAGTATAACCTTATATACTATTACGTTGTGATGCATAACGTTATAATGCATCACTATATCACTTAAAACGTTATATTGCATCACTATATGAAGCGTAACGTTATATACTAGTACGTTATAACGCATAACGCTATATTGCATCACAATATGCCGTATAACGTTATATACTATTACGTTATAACGCATAACGTTATATTGCATCACTATATCACTTATAACGTTATATTGCACCGCTATATGACGTATAACGTCATATACTATTACGTTATAACCTATAACGTTGTAGTGCATCACTGTATGACGTATAACGTTATACACTATTACGTTATAACGTACAACGATATATTGCATCACTATATGAAGTATAACCTTATATACTATTACGTTATAAGGTATAACGATATTTTGCATCAGTATATGACGAATAATGTCATATACTCTTACGTTATAACGTATAACGTTATATCGTATCACTATATGACGTATAACGTTATATACTATTACGTTATAACGGATAAAGATATATTTCATCACTATGTGACGTATAACGTTATATACTATTACGTTATAAGGTATAACGATATAATGCATCACTATATGAATTATAACCTTATATACTATTACGTTATAAGGTATAACAATATATTGCACCACTATATGACGTATAACGTTATATACTATTACGTTATAACGGATAACGATATAGTTCTTCACAATATAACGTATAACGATATACACTATTACGTTATAACATATAACGCTGTATTGCATCTCTATATGACGTATAGCGTTATATACTATTACGTTATAACGTATAACGTTAAATTGCATCATTCTATGACGTATAACGTTATATACTATCACGTTATAAGGTATAACGATATATTGCATCACCATGTGACTTATGACGTTATACAGCATCCCTATATGACGTATAACGTCATATTCTGTTACGTTATAACGTATAACGTTATATTGCATCACTATACCAGTTATAATGTTATATTGCATCACTATATGACGTATAACGTCATATTCCGTTACGTTACAACGTATAACGTTATATTGCATCACTATATCACTTACAATGTTATATTGCATCACTATATCACTTACAATGTTATATTGCATCACTATATGATGTATAACGTTTATACTATTAGGTTATATCTTATAACATTATATTGCATCAGTATATGAAGTACAACCTTATATACTATTACGTTATAACGCATAACGTTATATTGCATCACTATATCACTTATAACGTTGTACTGCATTACTATGTGGCGTATAACGTTGTATACTATTACGTTATAACCTATCACGTTATACTGCATCACTATATGACGTATAACGTTGTATAATATTACATTATAAGGTTTAATTATATATTGCATCACTATATGAAGTTTAACGTTACATACTAGTACGTTTTAACGCTTTACGTTATATTGCATCACTATATCACTAGTGACGTTATATTGCATTACTATGTGGTGTATAACGTCATATACTATTACGTCATACACTATAACGTTATACTGCATCACTATATGACCTATAACGTTATATACTATTACGTTATAAGGTATAACGATATATTGCAACACTTTCTGACGTATAACGATATATACTATTACGTTATAATGCATAACGTTATATTGCATTACTATATCACTAATAACGTTATATTGCATCACTATATGACGTATAACGATATAGACTATTACGTTATACAGCACAACGTTATATTGCATCACTATATCACTTATAACGTTATATTGCATTACTATATGACGTATAACGTTATGGAGTATTACGCTATAAGGTATAACTATATATTCCATCACTATGTGTCGTATAACGTTATATACTATTACGTTATATCCTATAACATTATACTGGATCACTATATGACGTATAACGTTATATACTATTACGTTATAAAGTATAACGATATATTGCATCACTATATGAAGTATAACCTTATATGCTATTACGTTATAACGGATAACGTTATATTGCATCATTATATCACCTGTAACGTTATATTTCATCACTATATGACGTATAACGTTTATACTATTACGTTATATCTTATAACGCTATTGCATCACTATATCACTAATAACGTTATATTGCATCACTATATGACGTACAACGTCATATACTATTACGCTATAACCTATAACGTTGTACTGCATCACTATATGACGTATAACGTTATATACTATTACGTTATAAGATATAACGTTATATTGCATCACTATATCACTTATAGCGTTATATTGCATCACTATATGACGCATAACGTCATATACTATTACATTATAACTTATAACGTTATAGAGTATTACGCTATAACGTATGACTACATATTGCATCACTATATGACGAATAACGTCATATACTTTTACGTTATAACGTATAACGGTATATTGCATAACTATATGACGCATAACGTTATGGAGCATTACGTTACAACGTATAACGACATATTGCATGACTATGTGACGTATAACGTTATATACTATTGCGTTATAACCTATAACGCTATACTGCATCACTATATGACGTATAACGTTATATACTATTACGTTATAACGTATAACGATATATTGCATCACTATTTGAGGTATAACGTTATATACTATTACGTTATGACGCATAACGTTATATTGCATCACTATATGACGTCTAACGTTATATACTATTACGTTATAAGGTATAACGTTATATTGCATCTCTATATCACTTATAACGTTATATTGCATCACTATATGAAGTATAACGTTATATACTAGTACGTTATAACGCATAATGTTATATTGCATCACTAAATCACTTATAACGTTATATTGCATCACTATATCACTTATAACGATATATAGCATCCCTATATGACGTATAACGTTATGAACTATTACGTTATAACGTATAGCGTTACATTGCATCACTATATGACGTATAATGTTATGGAGTATTACGTTTTAACGTATAACGTTATATTGCAGTACTATATGACGTACAACGTTATGGAGTATTACGATACAACGTATAACGATATATTGCATCACTATGTGACGTATTACGTTATATACTATTACGATATAACGCATAACGTTATATTGCATCACTATATCACTTATAACGTTATATTGCACTACTATATGACGTATAACGTCGTTACTATTACGTTATAACCTATAACGTTGTACTGCACCACTATATGACGTATAATGTTATATACTAGTACGTTATAACGCATAACGTTATATTGCATCACTATGTCACGTATAACGTTATATTGCATCACTATATGACGCATAACGTCATATACTAATACATTATAACTTATAACGTTATAGAGTATTACGCTATAACGTATGACTACATATTGCGTCACTATATGACGAATAACGTCATATACTGTTACGTTATAACGTATAACGATATATTGCACCACTATTTGACGTATAACGTTATATACTATTGCGTTATAACCTATAACGTTATACTGCATCACTATATGACGTGTAACGTTATATACTATTACGTTATAACGTATAACGATATATTGCACCACTATTTGACGTATAACGTTATATACTATTACGTTATAATTCATAACGTTATATTGCATCACTATATGACGTATAACGTTATATACTATTACGTTATAACGGATAACGATATATTTCATCACTATGTGACGTATAACGTTATATACTATTACGTTATTACCTATAACGTTATACTGCATCACTATATGACGTATAACGTCAAATACTATTATAACGTATAACGTTATATTGCATTACTATATGACGTATATCGTTCTGGATTATTACGTTACAACCTATAAAGTTATACTGCGTCACTATATGACGTACAACGTTATATACTATTACGTTATAAGGCATAACGATATATTGCATCACTATATGAAGTATAACGTTATATACTATTACGTTATTACCTACAACGTTATACTGCATCACTATATGACGAATAACGTCATATACTGTTACGTTATAACGTATATCGTTATATTGCATTACTATATGACGCATAACGTTATGGAGCATTACGTTACAACGTATAACGACATATTGCATAACTATGTGACGTATAACGTTATATACTATTGCGCTATAACCTATAACGTTATACTGCATCACTATATGACGTATAACGTTATATACTATTACGTTATAACCTATAACGTTATACTGCATCACCATATGATGTATAACTTTTATACTATTACGTTATAACTTGTAACGTTATATTGCATCACTCTATGACGTATAACGTTATGGAGTATTACGTTACAACGTATAACGATATATTGCATCACTATGTGACGTATACCGTTATATACTATTACGTTATAACCTATAACGTTGTACTGCGTCACTATATGACGCATAACGTCATATACTGTTATAACGTTTAACGTTATATTGCATTACTATATGACGTATAACGTTATGGAGTATTACGTTACAACCTATAAAGTTATACTGCGTCACTATATGACGTATAACGTTATATACTATTACGTTATAAGGTATGACGATATATTGCATCACTATATCACTTATAACGTTATATAGCATCCCTATATGACGTATAACGTCATGAACAATTACGTTATAACATATAGCGTTATATTGCATCACTATATCGCTTATAACGTTATATTGCATCACAATATCACTTATAACATTATATTGCATCACTATATGAAGTATAACGTTGTATACTAGTACGTTATAACGCATAAAGTTATATTGCATCACTATATCACTTATAACGTTATATTGCATCACTATATGACGCATAACGTCATATACTATTGCATTATAACTTATAACGTTATAGAGTAATACGCTATAACGTATGACTACATATTGCATCACTATAAGACGAATAACGTTATATACTATTACGTTATAATGAATTACGTTATATTGCATCACAATATGCCGTATAACGTTATATACTATTACGTTATAATGCATTACGTTATATTGCATCACAATATGCCGTATAACGTTATATACTATTACGTTATAACGGATAACGATATATTTCATTACTATATGACGTATAACGTTATGGAGTATTACGTTACAACGTATAACGATATATTGCATCACTATGTGACGTATAGCGTTATATACTATTACGTTATAACCTATAACGTTGTACTGCGTCACTATATGACGCATAACGTTATATACTGTTATAACGTTTAACGTTATATTGCATTACTATATGACGTACAACGTTATGGATTATTACGATACAACGTATAACGATATATTGCATCACTATGTGACGTATAACGTTATATACTATTACGTTATAACGCATAACGCTATATTGCATCACTATATCACTTATAACGTTATATTGCACTACTATATGACGTATAACGTCATATACTATTACGTTATAACCTATAACGTTGTACTGCATCACTATATGACCTATAACTTTAAATAGTATTACGTTATAAGATATAACGTTATATTGCATCACTATATCACTTATAGCGTTATATTGCATCACTGTATGAAGTATAACGTTATATACTAGTACGTTATAACGCATAACGTTATATTGCATCACTATATCACTTATAACGTTGTACTGCATTACTATGTGGCGTATAACGTTGTATACTATTACGTTATAACCTATCACGTTATACTGCATCACTATATGACGTATAACGTTGTATAATATTACATTATAAGGTTTAATTATATATTGCATCACTATATGAAGTTTAACGTTACATACTAGTACGTTTTAACGCTTTACGTTATATTGCATCACTATATCACTAGTGACGTTATATTGCATTACTATGTGGTGTATAACGTCATATACTATTACGTCATACACTATAACGTTATACTGCATCACTATATGACCTATAACGTTATATACTATTACGTTATAAGGTATAACGATATATTGCAACACTTTCTGACGTATAACGTTATATACTATTACGTTATAATGCATAACGTTATATTGCATTACTATATCACTAATAACGTTATATTGCATCACTACATGACGAATAACGATATAGACTATTACGTTATACAGCAGAACGTTATATTGCATCACTATACCACTTATAACGTTATATTGCATTACTATATGACGTATAACGTTATGGAGTATTACGCTATAAGGTATAACTATATATTCCATCACTATGTGTCGTATAACGTTATATACTATTACGTTATATCCTATAACATTATACTGGATCACTATATGACGTATAACGTTATATACTATTACGTTATAAAGTATAACGATATATTGCATCACTATATGAAGTATAACCTTGTATGCTATTACGTTATAACGGATAACGTTATATTGCATCATTATATCACTTATAGCGTTATATTGCATCACTATATGACGCATAACGTCATATACTATTACATTATAACTTATAACGTTATAGAGTATTACGCTATAACGTATGACTACATATTGCATCACTATATGACGAATAACGTCATATACTTTTACGTTATAACGTATAACGGTATATTGCATAACTATATGACGCATAACGTTATGGAGCATTACGTTACAACGTATAACGACATATTGCATGACTATGTGACGTATAACGTTATATACTATTGCGTTATAACCTATAACGCTATACTGCATCACTATATGACGTATAACGTTATATACTATTACGTTATAACGTATAACGATATATTGCATCACTATTTGAGGTATAACGTTATATACTATTACGTTATGACGCATAACGTTATATTGCATCACTATATGAAGTATAACCTTATATACTATTACATTATATGGAATAACGATATATTGCACCACTATATGACGTATAATGTCATATACTATTACGTTATAACCTATAACGTTATATTGCATCACTATTTGACGTATAACGTTATATACTATTACGTTATAAGGTATAACGATATATTGCATCACTATATGAAGTATACCCTTATATACTATTACATTATAAGGTATAACGATATATTGCACCACTATATGACGTATAACGTCATATACTATTACGTTATAACCTATAACGTTATATTGCATCACTATTTGACGTATAACGTTATATACTATTACGTTATAAGGTATAACGATATATTGCATCACTATATGAAGTATACCCTTATATACTATTACATTATAAGGTATAACGATATATTGCACCACTATGTGACGTATAACGTTATATACTATTACGTTATAACGCATAACGCTATATTGCATCACTATATCACTTATAACGTTATATTGCACTACTATATGACGTATAACGTCATATACTATTACGTTATAACCTATAACGTTGTACTGCATCACTATATGACCTATAACTTTAAATAGTATTACGTTATAAGATATAACGTTATATTGCATCACTATATCACTTATAGCGTTATATTGCATCACTATATGAAGTATAACGTTATATACTAGTACGTTATAACGCATAACGTTATATTGCATCACTATATCACTTATAACGTTATATTGCACCACTATATGTCGTATAGCGTCATATACTATTACGTTATAACGTACAACGTTATAGACTATTACGCTATAACGTATGACTACATATTGCATCACTATAAGACGAATAACGTTATATACTATTACGTTATAATGAATTACGTTATATTGCATCACAATATGACGTATAACGTTATATACTATTACGTTATAATGCATTACGTTATATTGCATCACAATATGCCGTATAACGTTATATACTATTACGTTATAACGGATAACGATATATTTCATTACTATATGACGTATAACGTTATGGAGTATTACGTTTTAACGTATAACGTTATATTGCATTACTATATGACGTATAACGTTATATACTATTACGTTATAAGGTATAACGTTATATTGCATCACTATATCACTTATAACGTTATACAGCATCCCTGTGTGACGTATAACGTTATGAACTATTACGTTATAACGTATCGTGTTATAGAGTATTACCTTATATCGTATAACGATTTATACTATTACCTTATAACGCATAACGTTATATTGCATCACTATGTCACATTTAACGTTATATTGCATCAATATATCACTTATAACGTTATGTTGCATCACTATATGATGTATAGCGTTTATACTATTACGTTATAACTAATAACGTTATGTTGTTTTACTATATGACGTATAACGTTATGGAGTATTACGTTACAACCTATAACGTTATACTGCGTCACTATATGACGTATAACGTTATATACTATTACGTTATAAGGTGTAACGATATATTGCATCACTATATGAAGTATAACCTTATATACTATTACGTTATAAGGTATAACGATATATTGCATCACTACATGAAGTATAACGTTATATACTATTACGTTATTACGTCTAACGCTATTTGCATCACTATATGACGTATAACGTTATATGCTATTACGTTATAAGGTATTACGTTATATTGCGTCACTATACCACTTATAACGTTATATAGCATCCCTATATGACGTATAACGTTATGAACTATTACGTTATAACGTATCGTGTTATAGAGTATTACCTCATATCGTATAACGATTTAAACTATTACGTTATAACGCATAACGTTATATTGAATCACTATGTCACATTTAACGTTATATTGCATCAATATATCACTTATAACGTTATATTGCATCACTATATGATGTATAGCGTTTATACTATTACGTTATAACTAATAACGTTATGTTGCTTTACTATATGACGTATAACGTTATGGAGTATTACGTTACAACCTATAACGTTATACTGCGTCACTATATGACGTATAACGTTATATACTATTACGTTATAAGGTGTAAGGATATATTGCATCTCTATATGAAGTATAACCTTATATACTATTACGTTATAAGGTATAACGATATATTGCATCACTATGTGACGTATGACGTTATATTTCACCGCTATATGACGCATAACGTTTATACTATTACGTTATCACGTATAACGTTATATAGCATCATTATATGATGTATAAGGTTATATACTATTACGTTATTACGTCTAACGCTATTTGCATCACTATATGACGTATAACGTTATATACTATTACGTTATAAGGTATAAAGGTATATTGCATCACTATGTAACGTATGACGTTATATAGCATCCCTATATGACGTATAACGTTATGAACTACTACGATATAACATATAGCGTTATAGAGTATTACCTTATATCGTATAACGATTTATACTATTACGTTATAACCCATATCGTTATATTGCATCAGTATATCACTTATAACGTTATATTGCATCACTATATGACGTATAACGTCATATACCGTTACGTTATAACGTATAACGTTATTTTGCATCACTATATCACTTATAACGTTATATTGCGTCACTATATGACGCATAACTTTATATACTATTCGTTATAAGGAATAAACAAATATTCGATCACTGCGTGACGTATAACGTTATATACTATTACGTTATAACGTATAACGTTATATTGCATCACTATATCACTTACAATGTTATATTGCATCACTATATCACTTACAATGTTATATTGCATCACTATATGATGTATAACGTTTATACTATTAGGTTATATCTTATAACATTATATTGCATCAGTATATGAAGTACAACCTTATATACTATTACGTTATAACGCATAACGTTATATTGCATCACTATATCACTTATAACGTTGTACTGCATTACTATGTGGCGTATAACGTTGTATACTATTACGTTATAACCTATCACGTTATACTGCATCACTATATGACGTATAACGTTGTATAATATTACATTATAAGGTTTAATTATATATTGCATCACTATATGAAGTTTAACGTTACATACTAGTACGTTTTAACGCTTTACGTTATATTGCATCACTATATCACTAGTGACGTTATATTGCATTACTATGTGGTGTATAACGTCATATACTATTACGTCATACACTATAACGTTATACTGCATCACTATATGACCTATAACGTTATATACTATTACGTTATAAGGTATAACGATATATTGCAACACTTTCTGACGTATAACGTTATATACTATTACGTTATAATGCATAACGTTATATTGCATTACTATATCACTAATAACGTTATATTGCATCACTATATGACGTATAACGATATAGACTATTACGTTATACAGCAGAACGTTATTTTGCATCACTATATCACTTATAACGTTATATTGCATTACTATATGACGTATAACGTTATGGAGTATTACGCTATAAGGTATAACTATATATTCCATCACTATGTGTCGTATAACGTTATATACTATTACGTTATATCCTATAACATTATACTGGATCACTATATGACGTATAACGTTATATACTATTACGTTATAAAGTATAACGATATATTGCATCACTATATGAAGTATAACCTTATATGCTATTACGTTATAACGGATAACGTTATATTGCATCATTATATCACCTATAACGTTATATTTCATCACTATATGACGTATAACGTTTATACTATTACGTTATATCTTATAACGCTATTGCATCACTATATCACTAATAACGTTATATTGCATCACTATATGACGTACAACGTCATACACTATTACGCTATAACCTATAACGTTGTACTGCATCACTATATGACGTATAACGTTATATACTATTACGTTATAAGATATAACGTTATATTGCATCACTATATCACTTATAGCGTTATATTGCATCACTATATGACGCATAACGTCATATACTATTACATTATAACTTATAACGTTATAGAGAATTACGCTATAACGTATGACTACATATTGCATCACTATATGACGAATAACGTCATATACTTTTACGTTATAACGTATAACGGTATATTGCATAACTATATGACGCATAACGTTATGGAGCATTACGTTACAACGTATAACGACATATTGCATGACTATGTGACGTATAACGTTATATACTATTGCGTTATAACCTATAACGCTATACTGCATCACTATATGACGTATAACGTTATATACTATTACGTTATAACGTATAACGATATATTGCATCACTATTTGAGGTATAACGTTATATACTATTACGTTATGACGCATAACGTTATATTGCATCACTATATGACGTCTAACGTTATATACTATTACGTTATAAGGTATAACGTTATATTGCATCTCTATATCACTTATAACGTTATATTGCATCACTATATGAAGTATAACGTTATATACTAGTACGTTATAACGCATAATGTTATATTGCATCACTATATCACTTATAACGTTATATTGCATCACTATATCACTTATAACGATATATAGCATCCCTATATGACGTATAACGTTATGAACTATTACGTTATAACGTATAGCGTTACATTGCATCACTATATGACGTATAATGTTATGGAGTATTACGTTTTAACGTATAACGTTATATTGCAGTACTATATGACGTACAACGTTATGGAGTATTACGATACAACGTATAACGATATATTGCATCACTATGTGACGTATAACGTTATATACTATTACGATATAAGGCATAACGTTATATTGCATCACTATATCACTTATAACGTTATATTGCACTACTATATGACGTATAACGTCGTATACTATTACGTTATAACGTATAACGATATATTGCACTACTATTTGACGTATAACGTTATATACTATTACGTTATAATTCATAACGTTATATTGCATCACTATATGACGTATAACGTTATATACTATTACGTTATAACGGATAACGATATATTTCATCACTATGTGACGTATAACGTTATATACTATTACGTTATTACCTATAACGTTATACTGCATCACTATATGACGTATAACGTCAAATACTATTATAACGTATAACGTTATATTGCATTACTATATGACGTATATCGTTCTGGATTATTACGTTACAACCTATAAAGTTATACTGCGTCACTATATGACGTACAACGTTATATACTATTACGTTATAAGGCATAACGATATATTGCATCCCTATATGAAGTATAACGTTATATACTATTACGTTATTACCTACAACGTTATACTGCATCACTATATGACGAATAACGTCATATACTGTTACGTTATAACGTATATCGTTATATTGCATTACTATATGACGTTATGACGCATAACGTTATGGAGCATTACGTTACAACGTATAACGACATATTGCATAACTATGTGACGTATAACGTTATATACTATTGCGCTATAACCTATAACGTTATACTGCATCACTATATGACGTATAACGTTATATACTATTACGTTATAACCTATAACGTTGTACTGCATCACTATATGACGTATAACGTTATATACCAGTACGTTATAACGCATAACGTTATATTGCATCACTATATCACTTATAACGTTATATAGCATCCCTATATGACCTATAACGTTATGAACTATTACGTTATAACGTATAGCGTTAGAGAGTATTACCTTATATGGTATAACGATTTATACAAGTACTTATAACGCATAACGCTATATTGCATCACTGTATCACTTATAACGTTATACTGCATCACCATATGATGTATAACTTTTATACTATTACGTTATAACTTGTAACGTTATATTGCATCACTCTATGACGTATAACGTTATGGAGTATTACGTTACAACGTATAACGATATATTGCATCACTATGTGACGTATACCGTTATATACTATTACGTTATAACCTATAACGTTGTACTGCGTCACTATATGACGCATAACGTCATATACTGTTATAACGTTTAACGTTATATTGCATTACTATATGACGTATAACGTTATGGAGTATTACGTTACAACCTATAAAGTTATACTGCGTCACTATATGACGTATAACGTTATATACTATTACGTTATAACATATAGCGTTATATTGCATCACTATATCGCTTATAACGTTATATTGCATCACAATATCACTTATAACATTATATTGCATCACTATATGAAGTATAACGTTGTATACTAGTACGTTATAACGCATAAAGTTATATTGCATCACTATATCACTTATAACGTTATATTGCATCACTATATGACGCATAACGTCATATACTATTGCATTATAACTTATAACGTTATAGAGTATTACGCTATAACGTATGACTACATATTGCATCACTATAAGACGAATAACGTTATATACTGTTATAACGTTTAACGTTATATTGCATTACTATATGACGTACAACGTTATGGATTATTACGATACAACGTATAACGATATATTGCATCACTATGTGACGTATAACGTTATATACTATTACGTTATAACGCATAACGCTATATTGCATCACTATATCACTTATAACGTTATATTGCACTACTATATGACGTATAACGTCATATACTATTACGTTATAACCTATAACGTTGTACTGCATCACTATATGACCTATAACTTTAAATAGTATTACGTTATATGATATAACGTTATATTGCATCACTATATCACTTATAGCGTTATATTGCATCACTGTATGAAGTATAACGTTATATACTAGTACGTTATAACGCATAACGTTATATTGCATCACTATATCATTTATAACGTTATATTGCACCACTATATGTCGTATAGCGTCATATACTATTACGTTATAACGTACAACGTTATAGACTATTACGCTATAACGTATGACTACATATTGCATCACTATAAGACGAATAACGTTATATACTATTACGTTATAATGAATTACGTTATATTGCATCACAATATGACGTATAACGTTATATACTATTACGTTATAATACATTACGTTATATTGCATCACAATATGCCGTATAACGTTATATACTATTACGTTATAACGGATAACGATATATTTCATTACTATATGACGTATAACGTTATGGAGTATTACGTTTTAACGTATAACGTTATATTGCATTACTATATGACGTATAACGTTATATACTATTACGTTATAAGGTATAACGTTATATTGCATCACTATATCACTTATAACGTTATACAGCATCCCTATATGACGTATAACGTTATGAACTATTACGTTATAACGTATCGTGTTATAGAGTATTACCTTATATCGTATAACGATTTATACTATTACCTTATAACGCATAACGTTATATTGCATCACTATGACACATTTAACGTTATATTGCATCAATATATCACTTATAACGTTATGTTGCATCACTATATATTGTATAGCGTTTATACTATTACGTTATAGCTAATAACGTTATGTTGTTTTACTATATGACGTATAACGTTATGGAGTATTACGTTACAACCTATAACGTTATACTGCGTCACTATATGACGTATAACGTTATATACTATTACGTTATAAGGTGTAAACGATATATTGCATCACTATATGAAGTATAACCTTATATACTATTACGTTATAAGGTATAACGTTAGAGAGTATTACCTTATATGGTATAACGATTTATAGAAGTACTTATAACGCATAACGCTATATTGCATCACTGTATCACTTATAACGTTATACTGCATCACCATATGATGTATAACTTTTATACTATTACGTTATAACTTGTAACGTTATATTGCATCACTCTATGACGTATAACGTTATGGAGTATTACGTTACAACCTATAACGTTATACTGCGTCACTATATGACGTATAACGTTATATACTATTACGTTTATAAGGTGTAAGGATATATTGCATCTCTATATGAAGTATAACCTTATATACTATTACGTTATAAGGTATAACGATATATTGCATCACTATGTGACGTATGACGTTATATTTCACCGCTATATGACGCATAACGTTTATACTATTACGTTATCACGTATAACGTTATATAGCATCATTATATGATGTATAAGGTTATATACTATTACGTTATTACGTCTAACGCTATTTGCATCACTATATGACGTATAACGTTATATACTATTACGTTATAAGGTATAAAGGTATATTGCATCACTATGTAACGTATGACGTTATATAGCATCCCTATATGACGTATAACGTTATGAACTACTACGATATAACATATAGCGTTATAGAGTATTACCTTATATCGTATAACGATTTATACTATTACGTTATAACCCATATCGTTATATTGCATCAGTATATCACTTATAACGTTATATTGCATCACTATATGACGTATAACGTCATATACCGTTACGTTATAACGTATAACGTTATTTTGCATCACTATATCACTTATAACGTTATATTGCGTCACTATATGACGCATAACTTTATATACTATTCGTTATAAGGAATAAACAAATATCGATCACTGCGTGACGTATAACGTTATATACTATTACGTTATAACGTATAACGTTATATTGCATCACTATATCACTTACAATGTTATATTGCATCACTATATCACTTACAATGTTATATTGCATCACTATATGATGTATAACGTTTATACTATTAGGTTATATCTTATAACATTATATTGCATCAGTATATGAAGTACAACCTTATATACTATTACGTTATAACGCATAACGTTTATATTGCATCACTATATCACTTATAACGTTGTACTGCATTACTATGTGGCGTATAACGTTGTATACTATTACGTTATAACCTATCACGTTATACTGCATCACTATATGACGTATAACGTTGTATAATATTACATTATAAGGTTTAATTATATATTGCATCACTATATGAAGTTTAACGTTACATACTAGTACGTTTTAACGCTTTACGTTATATTGCATCACTATATCACTAGTGACGTTTTATTGCATTACTATGTGGTGTATAACGTCATATACTATTACGTCATACACTATAACGTTATACTGCATCACTATATGACCTATAACGTTATATACTATTACGTTATAAGGTATAACGATATATTGCAACACTTTCTGACGTATAACGTTATATACTATACGTTATAATGCATAACGTTATATTGCATTACTATATCACTAATAACGTTATATTGCATCACTATATGACGTATAACGATATAGACTATTACGTTATACAGCAGAACGTTATTTTGCATCACTATATCACTTATAACGTTATATTGCATTACTATATGACGTATAACGTTATGGAGTATTACGCTATAAGGTATAACTATATATTCCATCACTATGTGTCGTATAACGTTATATACTATTACGTTATATCCTATAACATTATACTGGATCACTATATGACGTATAACGTTATATACTATTACGTTATAAAGTATAACGATATATTGCATCACTATATGAAGTATAACCTTATATGCTATTACGTTATAACGGATAACGTTATATTGCATCATTATATCACCTATAACGTTTATATTTCATCACTATATGACGTATAACGTTTATACTATTACGTTATATCTTATAACGCTAATTGCATCACTATATCACTAATAACGTTATATTGCATCACTATATGACGTACAACGTCATACACTATTACGCCTATAACCTATAACGTTGTACTGCATCACTATATGACGTATAACGTTATATACTATTACGTTATAAGATATAACGTTATATTGCATCACTATATCACTTATAGCGTTATATTGCATCACTATATGACGCATAACGTCATATACTATTACATTATAACTTATAACGTTATAGAGTATTACGCTATAACGTATGACTACATATTGCATCACTATATGACGAATAACGTCATATACTTTTACGTTATAACGTATAACGGTATATTGCATAACTATATGACGCATAACGTTATGGAGCATTACGTTACAACGTATAACGACATATTGCATGACTATGTGACGTATAACGTTATATACTATTGCGTTATAACCTATAACGCTATACTGCATCACTATATGACGTATAACGTTATATACTATTACGTTATAACGTATAACGATATATTGCATCACTATTTGAGGTATAACGTTATATACTATTACGTTATGACGCATAACGTTATATTGCATCACTATATGACGTCTAACGTTATATACTATTACGTTATAAGGTATAACGTTATATTGCATCTCTATATCACTTATAACGTTATATTGCATCACTATATGAAGTATAACGTTATATACTAGTACGTTATAACGCATAATGTTATATTGCATCACTATATCACTTATAACGTTATATTGCATCACTATATCACTTATAACGATATATAGCATCCCTATATGACGTATAACGTTATGAACTATTACGTTATAACGTATAGCGTTACATTGCATCACTATATGACGTATAATGTTATGGAGTATTACGTTTTAACGTATAACGTTATATTGCAGTACTATATGACGTACAACGTTATGGAGTATTACGATACAACGTATAACGATATATTGCAATCACTATGTGACGTATAACGTTATATACTATTACGATATAGGCATAACGTTATATTGCATCACTATATCACTTATAACGTTATATTGCACTACTATATGACGTATAACGTCGTATACTATTATGTTATAACGTATAACGATATATTGCACTACTATTTGACGTATAACGTTATATACTATTACGTTATAATTCATAACGTTATATTGCATCACTATATGACGTATAACGTTATATACTATTACGTTATAACGGATAACGATATATTTCATCACTATGTGACGTATAACGTTATATACTATTACGTTATTACCTATAACGTTATACTGCATCACTATATGACGTATAACGTCAAATACTATTATAACGTATAACGTTATATTGCATTACTATATGACGTATATCGTTCTGGATTATTACGTTACAACCTATAAAGTTATACTGCGTCACTATATGACGTACAACGTTATATACTATTACGTTATAAGGCATAACGATATATTGCATCCTATATGAAGTATAACGTTATATACTATTACGTTATTACCTACAACGTTATACTGCATCACTATATGACGAATAACGTCATATACTGTTACGTTATAACGTATATCGTTATATTGCATTACTATATGACGTTATGACGCATAACGTTATGGAGCATTACGTTACAACGTATAACGACATATTGCATAACTATGTGACGTATAACGTTATATACTATTGCGCTATAACCTATAACGTTATACTGCATCACTATATGACGTATATCGTTATATACTATTACGTTATAACCTATAACGTTGTACTGCATCACTATATGACGTATAACGTTATATACCAGTACGTTATAACGCATAACGTTATACTTGCATCACTATATCACTTATAACGTTATATAGCATCCCTATATGACCTATAACGTTATGAACTATTACGTTATAACGTATAGCGTTAGAGAGTAATTACCTTATATGGTATAACGATTTATACAAGTACTTATAACGCATAACGCTATATTGCATCACTGTATCACTTATAACGTTATACTGCATCACCATATGATGTATAACTTTTATACTATTACGTTATAACTTGTACGTTATATTGCATCACTCTATGACGTATAACGTTATGGAGTATTACGTTACAACGTATAACGATATATTGCATCACTATGTGACGTATACCGTTATATACTATTACGTTATAACCTATAACGTTGTACTGCGTCACTATATGACGCATAACGTCATATACTGTTATAAACGTTTAACGTTATATTGCATTACTATATGACGTATAACGTTATGGAGTATTACGTTACAACCTATAAAGTTATACTGCGTCACTATATGACGTATAACGTTATATACTATTACGTTATAACATATAGCGTTATATTGCATCACTATATCGCTTATAACGTTATATTGCATCACAATATCACTTATAACATTATATTGCATCACTATATGAAGTATAACGTTGTATACTAGTACGTTATAACGCATAAAGTTATATTGCATCACTATATCACTTATAACGTTATATTGCATCACTATATGACGCATAACGTCATATACTATTGCATTATAAACTTATAACGTTATTAGAGTATTACGCTATAACGTATGACTACATATTGCATCACTATAAGACGAATAACGTTATATACTGTTATAACGTTTAACGTTATATTGCATTACTATATGACGTACAACGTTATGGATTATTACGATACAACGTATAACGATATATTGCATCACTATGTGACGTATAACGTTATATACTATTACGTTATAACGCATAACGCTATATTGCATCACTATAATCACTTATAACGTTATATTGCACTACTATATGACGTATAACGTCATATACTATTACGTTATAACCTATAACGTTGTACTGCATCACTATATGACCTATAACTTTAAATAGTATTACGTTATATGATATAACGTTATATTGCATCACTATATCACTTATAGCGTTATATTGCATCACTGTATGAAGTATAACGTTATATACTAGTACGTTATAACGCATAACGTTATATTGCATCACTATATCACTTATAACGTTATATTGCACCACTATATGTCGTATAGCGTCATATACTATTACGTTATAACGTACAACGTTATAGACTATTACGCTATAACGTATGACTACATATTGCATCACTATAAGACGAATAACGTTATATACTATTACGTTATAATGAATTACGTTATATTGCATCACAATATGACGTATAACGTTATATACTATTACGTTATAATACATTACGTTATATTGCATCACAATATGCCGTATAACGTTATATACTATTACGTTATAACGGATAACGATATATTTCATTACTATATGACGTATAACGTTATGGAGTATTACGTTTTAACGTAGAACGTTATATTGCATTACTATATGACGTATAAACGTTATATACTATTACGTTATAAGGTATAACGTTATATTGCATCACTATATCACTTATAACGTTATACAGCATCCCTATATGACGTATAACGTTATGAACTATTACGTTATAACGTATCGTGTTATAGAGTATTACCTTATATCGTATAACGATTTATACTATTACCTTATAACGCATAACGTTATATTGCATCACTATGACACATTTAACGTTATATTGCATCAATATATCACTTATAACGTTATGTTGCATCACTATATGATGTATAGCGTTTATACTATTACGTTATAGCTAATAACGTTATGTTGTTTTACTATATGACGTATAACGTTATGGAGTATTACGTTACAACCTATAACGTTATACTGCGTCACTATATGACGTATAACGTTATATACTATTACGTTATAAGGTGTAACGATATATTGCATCACTATATGAAGTATAAC
>NW_026109017.1:0-127471 GCF_024516045.1 Bombus affinis | reverse complement strand
ACGGTTTACCAATAGTTTCACATAATTAGTACCGTTTCCTCATAGTACAGTGCAACGTGATGTCCGAAATGGCTGACAAAATTAGGTACAAGCACGAAATATATGCAAGACAATATATGGTATATGTATAGCTTGGAAATTGTGACCGTTGCTCGCTCGCTCCGCTCGCTCGTAAAAATTTAGTCCAACCCCACAACCAATCCGACACGTTCGCAAATTTGAAACATGTCGCCATCATATCGAATAATGAACGCAAGATGGATTGGTTTTAGGTCAGGCTATAGTTTTCGAGCGAGCGCCGCGAGCGAGAGACGCGTATAGGTGTGTCATAAACCAACGGTTTGGCACATACGGACATTGAAATATTCGCACCAGCCCGAGGAGCCGGAAGTATTTATCCTATTGCCTACCGACACATGTTTACAGTTTATGAATAGTTTCACATAAATAGTACTATTTCCTCATAGTACAGTGCAATGTGATGTCCGAAATGGCTGACAAAATTAGGCAATAACGCGAAATATATGGAAGGCAATATAAGGTATATGTATAGCTTGGAAATTGTGACCGTTGCTCGCTCGCTCCGCTCGCTCGTAAAAATCTAGTCCAACCTCACAACCGATCCCACACGTTCGCAAATTTGAAATATGTCGCCACCATATCGAATAATGAACGGAAGATGGATTGGTTTTAGGTTAGGCTATAGCTTTCGTGCGAGCGCAGCGAACGAGAGACGCGTAAAGGTGTGTCACAAACCATCGGTTTGGCACATACGGACATTGATATATTCGCACCAGCCCGAGGAGCCGGAAGTCTTTATCCTATTGCCTTCTGACAAATGTTTACGGTTTACCAATAGTTTCACATAATTAGTACCGTTTCCTCATAGTACAGTGCAACGTGATGTCTGAAATGGCTGACAAAATTAGGTACAAGCACGAAATATATGCAAGACAATATATGCTATATGTATAGCTTGGAAATTGTGACCGTTGCTCGCTCGCTCCGCTCGCTCGTAAAAATCTAGTCCAACCCCACAACCGATCCGACACGTTCGCAAATTTGAAATATGTCGCCTTCATATCGAATAATGAACGCAAGATGGATTGGTTTTAGGTTAGGCTATAGCTTTCGAGCGAGCGCAGCGAGCGAGAGTCGCGTATAGGTGTGTCATAAACCAACGGTTTGGCACATACGGACATTGAAATATTCGCATCAACCCGAGGAGCCGGAAGTATTTATCCTATTGCCTACCGACACATGTTTACAGTTTACGAATAGTTTCACATAAATAGTACTATTTCCTCATAGTACAGTGCAATGTGATGTCCGAAATGGCTGACAAAATTAAGTACAAGCACGAAATATATGCAAGACAATATATGGTATATGTACAGCTTGGAAATTGTGACCGTTGCTCGCTCGCTCCGCTCGCTCGTAAAAATCTAGTCCAACCCCACAACCGATCCGACACGTTCTCAAATTTGAAATATGTCGCCATCATATCGAATAATGAACGCAAGATGGATTGGTTTTAGGTTAGGCTATAGTTTTCGAGCGAGCGCCGCTAGCGAGAGACGCGTATAGGTGTGTCACAAACCAACGGTTTGGCACATACGGACATTGAAATATTCGCACCAGCCCGAGGAGCCGGAAGTATTTATCCTATTGCTTACCGACACATGTTTACAGTTTATGAATAGTTTCACATAAATAGTACTATTTCCTCATAGTACAGTGCAATGTGATGTCCGAAATGGCTGACAAAATTAGGTAATAACACGACATATATGCAAGGCAATATAAGGTGTATGTATAGGTTGGAAATTGTGATCGTTGCTCGCTCGCTCGAAAAAGTCTAGTCCAACCTCACAACCGATCCCACACGTTCGCAAATTTGAAATATGTCGCCACAATATCGAATAATGAACGGAAGATGGATTGGTTTTAGGTTAGGCTATAGCTTTCGTGCGAGCGCAGCGAACGAGAGACGCGTAAAGGTGTGTCACAAACCAACGGTTTGGCACATACGGACGTTGAAATATTCGAACCAGCCCGAGGAGCCGGAAGTCTTTATCCTATTGCCTTCTGACAAATGTTTACGGTTTACCAATAGTTTCACATAATTAGTACCGTTTCCTCATAGTACAGTGCAACGTGATGTCCGAAATGGCTGACAAAATTAGGTACAAGCACGAAATATATGCAAGACAATATATGGTATATGTATAGCTTGGAAATTGTGACCGTTGCTCGCTCGCTCCGCTCGCTCGTAAAAATCTAGTGCAACCTCACAACCGATCCGACACGTCCGCAAATTTGAAATATGTCGCCATCATATCGAATAATGAACGCAAGATGGATTGGTTTTAGGTTAGGCTATAGTTTTCGATCGAGCGCCGCGAGCGAGAGACGCGTAAAGGTGTGTCACAAACCAACGGTTTGGCACATACGGACGTTGAAATATTCGCACCAGCCCGAGGAGCCGGAAGTCTTTATCCTATTGCCTTCTGACAAATGCTTACGGTTTACCAATAGTTTCACATAATTAGTACCGTTTCCTCATAGTACAGTGTAACGTGATGTCCGAAATGGCTGACAAAATTAGGTACAAGCACGAAATATATGCAAGACAATATATGGTATATGTATAGCTTGGAAATTGTGACCGTTGCTCGCTCGCTCCGCTCGCCCGAAAAAATCTAGTCCAACCTCACAACCGATCCCACACGTTCGCAAATTTGAAATATGTCGCCACAATATCGAATAATGAACGGAAGATGGATTGGTTTTAGGTTAGGCTATAGCTTTCGTGCGAGCGCAGCGAACGAGAGACGCGTAAAGGTGTGTCACAAACCAACGGTTTGGCACATACGGACGTTGAAATATTCGCACCAGCCCGAGGAGCCGGAAGTCTTTATCCTATTGCCTTCTGACACATGTTTACAGTTTATGAATAGTTTCACATAAATAGTACTATTTCCTCATAGTACAGTGCAATGTGATGTCCGAAATGGCTGACAAAATTAGGCAATTACACGAAATATATGGAAGGCAATATAAGGTATATGTATAGCTTGGAAATTGTGACCGTTGCTCGCTCGCTCCGCTCGCTCGTAAAAATCTAGTCCAATCTCACAACCGATCCCACACGTTCGCAAATTTGAAATATGTCGCCACCATATCGAATAATGAACGGAAGATGGATTGGTTTTAGGTTAGGCTATAGCTTTCGTGCGAGCGCAGCGAACGAGAGACGCGTAAAGGTGTGTCACAAACCATCGGTTTGGCACATACGGACATTGATGTATTCGCACCAGCCCGAGGAGCCGGAAGTCTTTATCCTATTGCCTTCTGACAAATGTTTACGGTTTACCAATAGTTTCTCATAATTAGTACCGTTTCCTCATAGTACAGTGCAACGTGATGTCTGAAATGGCTGACAAAATTAGGTACAAGCACGAAATATATGCAAGACAATATATGGTATATGTATAGCTTGGAAATTGTGACCGTTGCTCGCTCGCTCCGCTCGCTCGTAAAAATCTAGTCCAACCCCACAACCGATCCGACACGTTCGCAAATTTGAAATATGTCGCCATCATATCGAATAATGAACGCAAGATGGATTGGTTTTAGGTTAGGCTACAGCTTTCGAGCGAGCGCAGCGAGCGAGAGACGCGTATAGGTGTGTCATAAACCAACGGTTTGGCACATACGGACATTGAAATATTCGCATCAGCCCGAGGAGCCGGAAGTATTTATCCTATTGCCTACCGACACATGTTTACAGTTTATGAATAGTTTCACATAAATAGTACTATTTCCTCATAGTACAGTGCAATGTGATGTCCGAAATGGCTGACAAAATTAGGTAATAACACGAAATATATGGAAGGCAATATAAGGTATATGTATAGCTTGGAAATTGTGACCGTTGCTCGCTCGCTCGAAAAAATCTAGTCCAACCCCACAACCGATCCGACACGTTCGCAAATTTGAAACATGTCGCCATCATATCGAATAATGAACGCAAGATGGATTGGTTTTAGGTTAGGCTATAGTTTTCGAGCGAGCGCAGCGAGCGTGAGACGCGTATAGGTGTGTCATAAACAAACGGTTTGGCACATACGGACATTGAAATATTCGCACCAGCCCGAGGAGCCGGAAGTATTTATCCTATTGCCTTCTGACAAATGTTTACGGTTTACCAATAGTTTCACATAATTAGTACCGTTTCCTCATAGTACAGTGCAACGTGATGTCTGAAATGGCTGACAAAATTAGGTACAAGCACGAAATATATGCAAGACAATATATGGTATATGTGTAGCTTGGAAATTGTGACCGTTGCTCGCTCGCTCCGCTCGCTCGTAAAAATCTATTCCAACCCTACAACCGATCCGACACGTTCGCAAATTTGAAATATGTCGCCATCATATCGAATAATGAACGCAAGATGGGTTGGTTTTAGGTTAGGCTATAGCTTTCGAGGGAGCGCAGCGAGCGAGAGACGCGTATAGGTGTGTCACAAACCAACGGTTTGGCACATACGGACGTTGAAATATTCGCACCAGCCCGAGGAGCCGGAAGTCTCTATCCTATTGCCTTCTGACAAATGTTTACGGTTTACCAATAGTTTCACATAATTAGTACCGTTTCCTCATAGTTCAGTGCAACGTGATGTCCGAAATGGCTGACAAAATTAGGTACAAGCACGAAATATATGCAAGACAATATATGGTATATGTATAGCTTGGAAATTGTGACCGTTGCTCGCTCGCTCCGCTCGCTCGTAAAAATCTAGTCCAAGCTCACAACCGATCCCACACGTTCGCAAATTTGAAATATGTCGCCACCATATCGAATAATGAACGGAAGATGGATTGGTTTTAGGTTAGGCTATAGTTTTCGATCGAGCGCCGCGAGCGAGAGACGCGTAAAGGTGTGTCACAAACCAACGGTTTGGCACATACGGACGTTGAAATATTCGCGCCAGCCCGAGGAGCCGGAAGTCTTTATCCTATTGCCTTCTGACAAATGCTTACGGTTTACCAATAGTTTCACATAATTTGTACCGTTTCCTCATAGTACAGTGCAACGTGATGTCCGAAATGGCTGACAAAATTAGGTACAAGCACGAAATATATGCAAGACAATATATGGTATATGTATAGCTTGCAAATTATGACCGTTGCTCGCTCGCTCCGCTCGCTCGTAAAAATCTAGTCCAACCCCACAACCGATCCGACACGTTCGCAAATTTGAAATATGTCGCCACCATATCGAATAATGAACGGAAGATGGATTGGTTTTAGGTTAGGCTATAGCTTTCGTGCGAGCGCAGCGAACGAGAGACGCGTAAAGATGTGTGACAAACCATCGGTTTGGCACATACGGACATTGAAATATTCGCGCCAGCCCGAGGAGCCGGAAGTATTTATCCTATTGCCTACAGACACATGTTTACAGTTTATGAATAGTTTCACATAAATAGTACTATTTCCACATAGTACAATGCAATGTGATGTCCGAAATGGCTGACAAAATTAGGTAATAACACGACATGTATGCAAGGCAATATAAGGTGTATGTATAGGTTGGAAATTGTGATCGTTGCTCGCTCGCTCCGCTCGTTCGTAAAAATCTAGTCCAACCCCACAACCGATCCCACACGTTCGCAAATTTGAAATATGTCGCCACCATATCGAATAATGAACGGGAGATGGATTGGTTTTAGGTTAGGCTATAGCTTTCGTGCGAGCGCAGCGAACGAGAAACGCGTAAAGGTGTGTCACAAACCAACGGTTTGGCACATACGGACGTTGAAATATTCGCACCAGCCCGAGGAGCCGGAAGTCTTTATCCTATTGCCTTCTGACAAATGTTTACGGTTTACCAATAGTTTCACATAATTAGTACCGTTTCCTCATAGTACAGTGCAACGTGATGTCCGAAATGGCTGACAAAATTAGGTACAAGCACGAAATATATGCAAGACAATATATGGTATATGTATAGCTTGGAAATTGTGACCGTTGCTCGCTCGCTCCGCTCGCTCGTAAAAATCTGGTCCAACCCCACAACCGATCCGACACGTTCGCAAATTTGAAATATGTCGCCACCATATCGAATAATGAACGGAAGATGGATTGGTTTTAGGTTAGGCTATAGCTTTCGTGCGAGCGCAGCGAACGAGAGACGCGTAAAGGTGTGTCACAAACCAACGGTTTGGCACATACGGACATTGAAATATTCGCACCAGCCCGAGGAGCCGGAAGTATTTATCCTATTGCCTACAGACACATGTTTACAGTTTATGAATAGTTTCACATAAATAGTACTATTTCCACATAGTACAATGCAATGTGATGTCCGAAATGGCTGACAAAATTAGGTACAAGCACGAAATATATGCAAGACAATATATGGTATATGTATAGCTTGGAAATTGTGACCGTTGCTCGCTCGCTCCGCTCGCTCGTAAAAATCTAGTCCAACCTCACAACCGATCCCACACGTTCGCAAATTTGAAATATGTCGCCACCATATCGAATAATGAACGGAAGATGGATTGGTTTTAGGTTAGGCTATAGCTTTCGTGCGAGCGCAGCGAACGAGAGACGCGTAAAGGTGTGTCACAAACCATCGGTTTGGCACATACGGACATTGATATATTCGCACCAGCCCGAGGAGCCGGAAGTCTTTATCCTATTGCCTTCAGACAAATGTTTACGGTTTACCAATAGTTTCACATAATTAGTACCGTTTCCTCATAGTACAGTGCAACGTGATGTCTGAAATGGCTGACAAAATTAGGTACAAGCACGAAATATATGCAAGACAATATATGGTATATGTATAGCTTGGAAATTGTGACCGTTGCTCGCTCGCTCCGCTCGCTCGTAAAAATCTATTCCAACCCTACAACCGATCCGACACGTTCGCAAATTTGAAATATGTCGCCATCATATCGAATAATGAACGCAAGATGGATTGGTTTTAGGTTAGGC
Organism: Bombus affinis; assembly: GCF_024516045.1. Classification (NCBI taxonomy): domain Eukaryota; kingdom Metazoa; phylum Arthropoda; class Insecta; order Hymenoptera; family Apidae; genus Bombus; species Bombus affinis. The sequence continues at coordinate 120,458 of NW_026109017.1, read as the reverse complement.
TATAGCTTTCGAGGGAGCGCAGCGAGCGAGAGACGCGTATAGGTGTGTCATAAACCAACGGTTTGGCACATACGGACATTGAAATATTCGCATCAGCCCGAGGAGCCGGAAGTATTTATCCTATTGCCTACCGACACATGTTTACAGTTTATGAATAGTTTCACATAAATAGTACTATTTCCTCATAGTACAGTGCAACGTGATGTCCGAAATGGCTGACAAAATTAGGTAATAACACGAAATATATGGAAGGCAATATAAGGTATATGTATAGCTTGGAAATTGTGACCGTTGCTCGCTCGCTCCGCTCGCTCGTAAAAATCTAGTCCAACCTCACAACCGATCCCACACGTTCGCAAATTTGAAATATGTCGCCACCATATCGAATAATGAACGGAAGATGGATTGGTTTTAGGTTAGGCTATAGCTTTCGTGCGAGCGCAGCGAACGAGAAACGCGTAAAGGTGTGTCACAAACCAACGGTTTGGCACATACGGACGTTGAAATATTCGCACCAGCCCGAGGAGCCGGAAGTCTTTATCCTATTGCCTTCTGACAAATGTTTACGGTTTACCAATAGTTTCACATAATTAGTACCGTTTCCTCATAGTACAGTGCAACGTGATGTCCGAAATGGCTGACAAAATTAGGTACGAGCACGAAATATATGCAAGACAATATATGGTATATGTATAGCTTGGAAATTGTGACCGTTGCTCGCTCGCTCCGCTCGCTCGTAAAAATCTAGTCCAACCTCACAACCGATCCCACACGTTCGCAAATTTGAAATATGTCGCCACCATATCGAATAATGAACGGAAGATGGATTGGTTTTAGGTTAGGCTATAGTATTCGATCGAGCGCCGCGAGCGAGAGACGCGTAAAGGTGTGTCACAAACCAACGGTTTGGCACATACGGACATTGAAATATTCGCACCAGCCCGAGGAGCCGGAAGTCTTTATCCTATTGCCTTCTGACAAATGTTTACGGTTTACCAATAGTTTCACATAATTAGTACCGTTTCCTCATAGTACAGTGCAACGTGATGTCCGAAATGGCTGACAAAATTAGGTACAAGCACGAAATATATGCAAGACAATATATGGTATATGTACAGCTTGGAAATTGTGACCGTTACTCGCTCGCTCCGCTCGCTCGTAAAAATCTAGTCCAACCCCACAACCGATCCGACACGTTCTCAAATTTGAAATATGTCGCCATCATATCGAATAATGAACGCAAGATGGATTGGTTTTAGGTTAGGCTATATTTTTCGATCGAGCGCCGCGAGCGAGAGACGCGTAAAGGTGTGTCACAAACCAACGGTTTGGCACATACGGACATTGAAATATTCGCACCAGCCCGAGGAGCCGGAAGTCTTTATCCTATTGCCTTCTGACAAATGTTTACGGTTTACCAATAGTTTCACATAATTAGTACCGTTTCCTCATAGTACAGTGCAACGTGATGTCCGAAATGGCTGACAAAATTAGGTACAAGCACGAAATATATGCAAGACAATATATGGTATATGTATAGCTTGGAAATTGTGACCGTTGCTCGCTCGCTCCGCTCGCTCGTAAAAATCTAGTCCAACCCCACAACCGATCCGACACGTTCGCAAATTTGAAATATGTCGCCATCATATCGAATAATGAACGCAAGATGGATTGGTTTTAGGTTAGGCTATAGCTTTCGAGCGAGCGCAGCGAGCGAGAGACGCGTATAGGTGTGTCATAAACCAACGGTTTGGCACATACGGACATTGAAATATTCGCATCAGCCCGACGAGCCGGAAGTATTTATCCTATTGCCTACCGACACATGTTTACAGTTTATGAATAGTTTCACATAAATAGTACTATTTCCTCATAGTACAGTGCAATGTGATGTCCGAAATGGCTGACAAAATTAGGTAATAACACGAAATATATGGAAGGCAATATAAGGTATATGTATAGCTTGGAAATTGTGACCGTTGCTCGCTCGCTCCGCTCGCTCGTAAAAATCTAGTCCAACCTCACAACCGATCCCACACGTTCGCAAATTTGAAATATGTCGCCACCATATCGAATAATGAACGGAAGATGGATTGGTTTTAAGTTAGGCTATAGCTTTCGTGCGGGCGCAGCGAACGAGAGACGCGTAGAAGTGTGTCACAAACCATCGGTTTGGCACATACGGACATTGATATATTCGCACCAGCCCGAGGAGCCGGAAGTCTTTATCCTATTGCCTTCTGACAAATGTTTACGGTTTACCAACAGTTTCACATAATTAGTACCGTTTCCTCATAGTACAGTGCAACGTGATGTCCGAAATGGCTGACAAAATTAGGTACAAGCACGAAATATATGCAAGACAATATATGGTATATGTACAGCTTGGAAATTGTGACCGTTGCTCGCTCGCTCCGCTCGCTCGTAAAAATCTAGTCCAACCTCACAACCGATCCGACACGTTCGCAAATTTGAAATATGTCGCCATCATATCGAATAATGAACGGAAGATGGATTGGTTTTAGGTTAGGCTATAGTTTTCGAGCGAGCGCCGCGAGCGAGAGACGCGTATAGGTGTGTCACAAACCAACGGTTTGGCACATACGGACATTGAAATATTCGTACCAGCCCGAGGAGCCGGAAGTATTTATCCTATTGCCTACCGACACATGTTTACAGTTTATGAATAGTTTTACATAAATAGTACTATTTCCTCATATGACAGTGCAATGTGATGTCCGAAATGGCTGACAAAATTAGGTAATAACACGAAATATATGGAAGGCAATATAAGGTATATGTATAGCTTGGAAATTGTGACCGTTGCTTGCTCGCTCCGCTCGCTCGTAAAAATCTAGTCCAACCTCACAACCGATCCCACACGTTCGCAAATTTGAAATATGTCGCCACCATATCGAGTAATGAACGGAAGATGGATTGGTTTTAGGTTAGGCTATAGCTTTCGTGCGAGCGCAGCGAACGAGAGACGCGTAAAGGTGTGTCACAAACCATCGGTTTGGCACATACGGACATTGATATATTCGCACCAGCCCGAGGAGCCGGAAGTCTTTATCCTATTGCCTTCTGACAAATGTTTACGGTTTACCTATAGTTTCACATAATTAGTACCGTTTCCTCATAGTACAGTGCAACGTGATGTCCGAAATGGCTGACAAAATTAGGTACAAGCACGAAATATATGCAAGACAATATATGGTATATGTATAGCTTGGAAATTGTGACCGTTGCTCGCTCGCTCCGCTCGCTCGTAAAAATCTATTCCAACCCCACAACCGATCCGACACGTTCGCAAATTTGAAATATGTCGCCATCATATCGAATAATGAACGGAAGATGGATTGGTTTTAGGTTAGGCTATAGCTTTCGTGCGAGCGCAGCGAACGAGAGACGCGTAAAGGTGTGTCACAAACCATCGGTTTGGCACATACGGACATTGATGTATTCGCACCAGCCCGAGGAGCCGGAAGTCTTTATCCTATTGCCTTCTGACAAATGTTTACGGTTTACCAATAGTTTCACATAATTAGTACCGTTTCCTCATAGTACAGTGCAACGTGATGTCTGAAATGGCTGACAAAATTAGGTACAAGCACGAAATATATGCAAGACAATATATGGTATATGTATAGCTTGGAAATTGTGACCGTTGCTCGCTCGCTCCGCTCGCTCGTAAAAATCTAGTCCAACCCCACTACCGATCCGACACGTTCGCAAATTTGAAATATTTCGCCATCATATCGAATAATGAACGCAAGATGGATTGGTTTTAGGTTAGTCTATAGTTTTCGAGCGAGCACCGCGAGCGAGAGACGCGTAAAGGTGTGTCATAAACCAACGGTTTGGCACATACGGACATTGAAATATTCGCACCAGCCCGAGGAGCCGGAAGTATTTATCCTATTGCCTACCGACACATGTTTACAGTTTATGAATAGTTTCACATAAATAGTACTATTTCCTCATAGTACAGTGCAATGTGATGTCCGAAATGGCGGACAAAATTAGGTAATAACACGAAATATATGCAAGGCAATATAAGGTGTATGTATAGGTTGGAAATTGTGATCGTTGCTCGCTCGCTCGAAAAAATCTAGTCCAACCTCACAACCGATTCGACACGTTCGCAAATTTGAAATATGTCGCCACCATATCGAATAATGAACGGAAGATGGATTGGTTTTAGTTTAGGCTATAGCTTTCGTGCGAGCGCAGCGAACGAGAGACGCGTAAAGGTGTGTCACAAACCAACGGTTTGGCACATACGGACGTTGAAATATTCGCAGCAGCCCGAGGAGCCGGAAGTCTTTATCCTATTGCCTTCTGACAAATGTTTACGGTTTACCAATAGTTTCACATAATTAGTACCGTTTCCTCATAGTACAGTGCAACGTGATGTCCGAAATGGCTGACAAAATTAGGTACAAGCACGAAATATATGCAAGACAATATATGGTATATGTATAGCTTGGAAATTGTGACCGTTGCTCGCTCGCTCCGATCGCTCGTAAAAATCTAGTCCAACCTCACAACCGAACCGACACGTTCGCAAATTTGAAATATGTCGCCATCATATCGAATAATGAACGCAAGATGGATTGGATTTTGGTTAGGCTATAGTTTTCGAGCGAGCGCCGCGAGCGAGAGACGCGTAAAGGTGTGTCATAAACCAACGGTTTGGCACATAAGGACATTGAAATATTCGCACCAGCCCGAGGAGCCGAAAGTATTTATCCTATTGCCTACCGACACATGTTTACAGTTTATGAATAGTTTCACATAAATAGTACCGTTTCCTCATAGTACAGTGCAACGTGATGTCTGAAATGGCTGACAAAATTAGGTACAAGCACGAAATATATGCAAGACAATATATGGTATATGTATAGCTTGGAAATTGTGACCGTTGCACGCTCGCTCCGCTCGCTCGTAAAAATCTAGTCCAACCCCACTACCGATCCGACACGTTCGCAAATTTGAAATATGTCGCCATCATATCGAATAATGAACGGAAGATGGATTGGTTTTAGGTTAGGCTATAGTTTTCGAGCGAGCGCCGCGAGCGAGAGACGCGTATAGGTGTGTCACAAACCAACGGTTTGGCACATACGGACGTTGAAATATTCGCAGCAGCCCGAGGAGCCGGAAGTCTTTATCCTATTGCCTTCTCACAAATGTTTACGGTTTACCAATAGTTTCACATAATTAGTACCGTTTCCTCATAGTACAGTGCAACGTGATGTCCGAAATGGCTGACAAAATTAGGTACAAGCACGAAATATATGCAAGACAATATATGGTATATGTATAGCTTGGAAATTGTGACCGTTGCTCGCTCGCTCCGCTCGCTCGTAAAAATCTAGTCCAACCTCACAACCGAACCGACACGTTCGCAAATTTGAAATATGTCGCCATCATATCGAATAATGAACGCAAGATGGATTGGATTTTGGTTAGGCTATAGTTTTCGAGCGAGCGCAGCGAACGAGAGACGCGTAAAGGTGTGTCACAAACCATCGGTTTGGCACATACGGACATTGATATATTCGCACCAGCCCGAGGAGCCAGAAGTCTTTATCCTATTGCCTTCTGACAAATGTTTACGGTTTACCAATAGTTTCACATAATTAGTACCGTTTCCTCATAGTACAGTGCAACGTGATGTCTGAAATGGCTGACAAAATTAGGTACAAGCACGAAATATATGCAAGACAATATATGGTATATGTATAGCTTGGAAATTGTGACCGTTGCTCGCTCGCTCCGCTCGCTCGTAAAAATCTAGTCCAACCCCACTACCGATCCGACACGTTCGCAAATTTGAAATATGTCGCCATCATATCGAATAATGAACGGAAGATGGATTGGTTTTAGGTTAGGCTATAGTTTTCGAGCGAGCGCCGCGAGCGAGAGACGCGTATAGGTGTGTCACAAACCAACGGTTTGGCACATACGGACATTGAAATATTCGCACCAGCCCGAGGAGCCGGAAGTATTTATCCTATTGCCTACCGACACATGTTTACAGTTTCTGAATAGTTTTTCATAAATAGTACTATTTCCTCATATGACAGTGCAATGTGATGTCCGAAATGGCTGACAAAATTAGGTAATAACACGAAATATATGGAAGGCAATATAAGGTATATGTATAGCTTGGAAATTGTGACCGTTGCTTGCTCGCTCCGCTCGCTCGTAAAAATCTAGTCCAACCTCACAACCGATCCCACACGTTCGCAAATTTGAAATATGTCGCCACCATATCGAGTAATGAACGGAAGATGGATTGGTTTTAGGTTAGGCTATAGCTTTCGTGCGAGCGCAGCGAACGAGAGACGCGTAAAGGTGTGTCACAAACCATCGGTTTGGCACATACGGACATTGATATATTCGCACCAGCCCGAGGAGCCGGAAGTCTTTATCCTATTGCCTTCTGACAAATGTTTACGGTTTACCTATAGTTTCACATAATTAGTACCGTTTCCTCATAGTACAGTGCAACGTGATGTCCGAAATGGCTGACAAAATTAGGTACAAGCACGAAATATATGCAAGACAATATATGGTATATGTATAGCTTGGAAATTGTGACCGTTGCTCGCTCGCTCCGCTCGCTCGTAAAAATCTATTCCAACCCCACAACCGATCCGACACGTTCGCAAATTTGAAATATGTCGCCATCATATCGAATAATGAACGGAAGATGGATTGGTTTTAGGTTAGGCTATAGCTTTCGTGCGAGCGCAGCGAACGAGAGACGCGTAAAGGTGTGTCACAAACCATCGGTTTGGCACATACGGACATTGATGTATTCGCACCAGCCCGAGGAGCCGGAAGTCTTTATCCTATTGCCTTCTGACAAATGTTTACGGTTTACCAATAGTTTCACATAATTAGTACCGTTTCCTCATAGTACAGTGCAACGTGATGTCTGAAATGGCTGACAAAATTAGGTACAAGCACGAAATATATGCAAGACAATATATGGTATATGTATAGCTTGGAAATTGTGACCGTTGCTCGCTCGCTCCGCTCGCTCGTAAAAATCTAGTCCAACCCCACTACCGATCCGACACGTTCGCAAATTTGAAATATTTCGCCATCATATCGAATAATGAACGCAAGATGGATTGGTTTTAGGTTAGTCTATAGTTTTCGAGCGAGCACCGCGAGCGAGAGACGCGTAAAGGTGTGTCATAAACCAACGGTTTGGCACATACGGACATTGAAATATTCGCACCAGCCCGAGGAGCCGGAAGTATTTATCCTATTGCCTACCGACACATGTTTACAGTTTATGAATAGTTTCACATAAATAGTACTATTTCCTCATAGTACAGTGCAATGTGATGTCCGAAATGGCGGACAAAATTAGGTAATAACACGAAATATATGCAAGGCAATATAAGGTGTATGTATAGGTTGGAAATTGTGATCGTTGCTCGCTCGCTCGAAAAAATCTAGTCCAACCTCACAACCGATTCGACACGTTCGCAAATTTGAAATATGTCGCCACCATATCGAATAATGAACGGAAGATGGATTGGTTTTAGTTTAGGCTATAGCTTTCGTGCGAGCGCAGCGAACGAGAGACGCGTAAAGGTGTGTCACAAACCAACGGTTTGGCACATACGGACGTTGAAATATTCGCAGCAGCCCGAGGAGCCGGAAGTCTTTATCCTATTGCCTTCTGACAAATGTTTACGGTTTACCAATAGTTTCACATAATTAGTACCGTTTCCTCATAGTACAGTGCAACGTGATGTCCGAAATGGCTGACAAAATTAGGTACAAGCACGAAATATATGCAAGACAATATATGGTATATGTATAGCTTGGAAATTGTGACCGTTGCTCGCTCGCTCCGATCGCTCGTAAAAATCTAGTCCAACCTCACAACCGAACCGACACGTTCGCAAATTTGAAATATGTCGCCATCATATCGAATAATGAACGCAAGATGGATTGGATTTTGGTTAGGCTATAGTTTTCGAGCGAGCGCCGCGAGCGAGAGACGCGTAAAGGTGTGTCATAAACCAACGGTTTGGCACATAAGGACATTGAAATATTCGCACCAGCCCGAGGAGCCGAAAGTATTTATCCTATTGCCTACCGACACATGTTTACAGTTTATGAATAGTTTCACATAAATAGTACCGTTTCCTCATAGTACAGTGCAACGTGATGTCTGAAATGGCTGACAAAATTAGGTACAAGCACGAAATATATGCAAGACAATATATGGTATATGTATAGCTTGGAAATTGTGACCGTTGCACGCTCGCTCCGCTCGCTCGTAAAAATCTAGTCCAACCCCACTACCGATCCGACACGTTCGCAAATTTGAAATATGTCGCCATCATATCGAATAATGAACGGAAGATGGATTGGTTTTAGGTTAGGCTATAGTTTTCGAGCGAGCGCCGCGAGCGAGAGACGCGTATAGGTGTGTCACAAACCAACGGTTTGGCACATACGGACATTGAAATATTCGCACCAGCCCGAGGAGCCGGAAGTATTTATCCTATTGCCTACCGACACATGTTTACAGTTTATGAATAGTTTTACATAAATAGTACTATTTCCTCATATGACAGTGCAATGTGATGTCCGAAATGGCTGACAAAATTAGGTAATAACACGAAATATATGGAAGGCAATATAAGGTATATGTATAGCTTGGAAATTGTGACCGTTGCTTGCTCGCTCCGCTCGCTCGTAAAAATCTAGTACAACCTCACAACCGATCCCACACGTTCGCAAATTTGAAATATGTCGCCACCATATCGAATAATGAACGGAAGATGGATTGGTTTTAGGTTAGGCTATAGCTTTCGTGCGAGCGCAGCGAACGAGAGACGCGTAAAGGTGTGTCACAAACCATCGGTTTGGCACATACGGACATTGATATATTCGCACCAGCCCGAGGAGCCGGAAGTCTTTATCCTATTGCCTTCTGACAAATGTTTACGGTTTACCAATAGTTTCACATAATTAGTACCGTTTCCTCATAGTACAGTGCAACGTGATGTCTGAAATGGCTGACAAAATTAGGTACAAGCACGAAATATCTGCAAGACAATATATGGTATATGTATAGCTTGGAAATTGTGACCGTTGCTCGCTCGCTCCGCTCGCTCGTAAAAATCTAGTCCAACCTCACAACCGATCCGACACGTTCGCAAATTTGAAATATGACGCCATCATATCGAATAATGAACGCAAGATGGATTGGTTTTAGGTTAGTCTATAGTTTTCTAGCGAGCACCGCGAGCGAGAGACGCGTAAAGGTGTGTCATAAACCAACGGTTTGGCACATACGGACATTGAAATATTCGCACCAGCCCGAGGAGCCGGAAGTATTTATCCTATTGCCTACCGACACAGGTTTACAGTTTATGAATAGTTTCACATAAATAGTACTATTTCCTCATAGTACAGTGCAATGTGATGTCCGAAATGGCTGACAAAATTAGGTAATAACACGAAATATATGGAAGGCAATATAAAGTATATGTATAGCTTGGAAATTGTGACCGTTGCTCGCTCGCTCGAAAAAATCTAGTCCAACCTCACAACCGATCCGACACGTTCGCAAATTTGAAATATGTCGCCACCATATCGAATAATGAACGGAAGATGGATTGGTTTTAGTTTAGGCTATAGCTTTCGTGCGAGCGCAGCGAACGAGAGACGCGTAAAGGTGTGTCACAAACCAACGGTTTGGCACATACGGACGTTGAAATATTCGCACCAGCCCGAGGAGCCGGAAGTCTTTATCCTATTGCCTTCTGACAAATGTTTACGGTTTACCAATAGTTTCACATAATTAGTACCGTTTCCTCATAGTACAGTGCAACGTGATGTCCGAAATGGCTGACAAAATTAGGTACAAGCACGAAATATATGCAAGACAATATATGGTATATGTATAGCTTGGACATTGTGACCGTTGCTCGCTCGCTCCGCTCGCTCGTAAAAATCTAGTCCAACCTCACAACCGAACCGACACGTTCGCAAATTTGAAATATGTCGCCATCATATCGAATAATGAACGCAAGATGGATTGGTTTTTGGTTAGGCTATAGTTTTCGAGCGAGCGCCGCGAGCGAGAGACGCGTAAAGGTGTGTCATAAACCAACGGTTTGGCACATACGGACATTGAAATATTCGCACCAGCCCGAGGAGCCGGAAGTATTTATCCTATTGCCTACCGACACATGTTTACAGTTTATGAATAGTTTCACATAAATAGTACTATTTCCTCATAGTACAGTGCAATGTGATGTCCGAAATGGCTGACAAAATTAGGTAATAACACGAAATATATGCAAGGCAATATAAGGTGTATGTATAGGTTGGAAATTGTGATCGTTGCTCACTCGCTCGAAAAAATCTAGTCCAACCTCACAACCGATTCGACACGCTCGCAAATTTGAAATATGTCGCCACCATATCGAATAATGAACGGAAGATGGATTGGTTTTAGTTTAGGCTATAGCTTTCGTGCGAGCGCAGCGAACGAGAGACGCGTAAAGGTGTGTCACAAACCAACGGTTTGGCACATACGGACGTTGAAATATTCGCACCAGCCCGAGGAGCCGGAAGTCTTTATCCTATTGCCTTCTGACAAATGTTTACGGTTTACCAATAGTTTCACATAATTAGTACCGTTTCCTCATAGTACAGTGCAACGTGATGTCCGAAATGGCTGACAAAATTAGGTACAAGCACGAAATATATGCAAGACAATATATGGTATATGTATAGCTTGGACATTGTGACCGTTGCTCGCTCGCTCCGCTCGCTCGTAAAAATCTAGTCCAACCTCACAACCGAACCGACACGTTCGCAAATTTGAAATATGTCGCCATCATATCGAATAATGAACGCAAGATGGATTGGTTTTTGGTTAGGCTATAGTTTTCGAGCGAGCGCCGCGAGCGAGAGACGCGTAAAGGTGTGTCATAAACCAACGGTTTGGCACATACGGACATTGAAATATTCGCACCAGCCCGAGGAGCCGGAAGTATTTATCCTATTGCCTACCGACACATGTTTACAGTTTATGAATAGTTTCACATAAATAGTACTATTTCCTCATAGTACAGTGCAATGTGATGTCCGAAATGGCTGACAAAATTAGGTAATAACACGAAATATATGCAAGGCAATATAAGGTGTATGTATAGGTTGGAAATTGTGATCGTTGCTCACTCGCTCGAAAAAATCTAGTCCAACCTCACAACCGATTCGACACGCTCGCAAATTTGAAATATGTCGCCACCATATCGAATAATGAACGGAAGATGGATTGGTTTTAGTTTAGGCTATAGCTTTCGTGCGAGCGCAGCGAACGAGAGACGCGTAAAGGAGTGTCACAAACCAACGGTTTGGCACATACGGACGTTGAAATATTCGCAGCAGCCCGAGGAGCCGGAAGTCTTTATCCCTATTGCCTTCTGACAAATGTTCACGGTTTACCAATAGTTTCACATAATTAGTACCGTTTCCTCATAGTACAGTGCAACGTGATGTCCGAAATGGCTGACAAAATTAGGTACAAGCACGAAATATATGCAAGACAATATATGGTATATGTATAGCTTGGAAATTGTGACCGTTGCTCGCTCGCTCCGATCGCTCGTAAAAATCTAGTCCAACCTCACAACCGAAACGACACGTTCGCAAATTTGAAATATGTCGCCATCATATCGAATAATGAACGCAAGATGGATTGGATTTTGGTTAGGCTATAGTTTTCGAGCGAGCGCCGCGAGCGAGAGACGCGTAAAGGTGTGTCATAAACCAACGGTTTGGCACATACGGACATTGAAATATTCGCACCAGCCCGAGGAGCCGGAAGTATTTATCCTATTGCCTACCGACACATGTTTACAGTTTATGAATAGTTTCACATAAATAGTACTATTTCCTCAAAGTACAGTGCAACGTGATGTCCGAAATGGCTGACAAAATTAGGTAATAACACGAAATATATGGAAGGCAATATAAGGTATATGTATAGCTTGGAAATTGAGACCGTTGCTCGCTCGCTCCGCTCGCTCGTAAAAATCTAGTCCAATCTCACAACCGATCCCACACGTTCGCAAATTTGAAATATGTCGCCACCATATCGAATAATGAACGGAAGATGGATTGGTTTTAGGTTAGGCTATAGCTTTCGTGCGAGCGCAGCGAACGAGAGACGCGTAAAGGTGTGTCACAAACCATCGGTTTGGCACATACGGACATTGATATATTCGCACCAGCCCGAGGACCCAGAAGTCTTTATCCTATTGCCTTCTGACAAATGTTTACGGTTTACCAATAGTTTCACATAATTAGTTCCGTTTCCTCATAGTACAGTGCAACGTGATGTCTGAAATGGCTGACAAAATTAGGTACAAGCACGAAATATATGCAAGACAATATATGGTATATGTATAGCTTGGAAATTGTGACCGTTGCACGCTCGCTCCGCTCGCTCGTAAAAATCTAGTCCAACCCCACTACCGATCCGACACGTTCGCAAATTTGAAATATGTCGCCATCATATCGAATAATGAACGGAAGATGGATTGGTTTTAGGTTAGGCTATAGTTTTCGAGCGAGCGCCGCGAGCGAGAGACGCGTATAGGTGTGTCACAAACCAACGGTTTGGCACATACGGACATTGAAATATTCGCACCAGCCCGAGGAGCCGGAAGTATTTATCCTATTGCCTACCGACACATGTTTACAGTTTATGAATAGTTTTACATAAATAGTACTATTTCCTCATATGACAGTGCAATGTGATGTCCGAAATGGCTGACAAAATTAGGTAATAACACGAAGTATATGGAAGGCAATATAAGGTATATGTATAGCTTGGAAATTGTGACCGTTGCATGCTCGCTCCGCTCGCTCGCTCCGCTCGCTCGTAAAAATCTAGTCCAACCTCACAACCGATCCCACACGTTCGCAAATTTGAAATATGACGCCATCATATCGAATAATGAACGCAAGATGGATTGGTTTTAGGTTAGTCTATAGTTTTCTAGCGAGCACCGCGAGCGAGAGACGCGTAAAGGTGTGTCATAAACCAACGGTTTGGCACATAAGGACATTGAAATATTCGCACCAGCCCGAGGAGCCGAAAGTATTTATCCTATTGCCTACCGACACATGTTTACAGTTTATGAATAGTTTCACATAAATAGTACCGTTTCCTCATAGTACAGTGCAACGTGATGTCTGAAATGGCTGACAAAATTAGGTACAAGCACGAAATATATGCAAGACAATATATGGTATATGTATAGCTTGGAAATTGTGACCGTTGCACGCTCGCTCCGCTCGCTCGTAAAAATCTAGTCCAACCCCACTACCGATCCGACACGTTCGCAAATTTGAAATATGTCGCCATCATATCGAATAATGAACGGAAGATGGATTGGTTTTAGGTTAGGCTATAGTTTTCGAGCGAGCGCCGCGAGCGAGAGACGCGTATAGGTGTGTCACAAACCAACGGTTTGGCACATACGGACATTGAAATATTCGCACCAGCCCGAGGAGCCGGAAGTATTTATCCTATTGCCTACCGACACATGTTTACAGTTTATGAATAGTTTTACATAAATAGTACTATTTCCTCATATGACAGTGCAATGTGATGTCCGAAATGGCTGACAAAATTAGGTAATAACACGAAATATATGGAAGGCAATATAAGGTATATGTATAGCTTGGAAATTGTGACCGTTGCTTGCTCGCTCCGCTCGCTCGTAAAAATCTAGTCCAACCTCACAACCGATCCCACACGTTCGCAAATTTGAAATATGTCGCCACCATATCGAATAATGAACGGAAGATGGATTGGTTTTAGGTTAGGCTATAGCTTTCGTGCGAGCGCAGCGAACGAGAGACGCGTAAAGGTGTGTCACAAACCATCGGTTTGGCACATACGGACATTGATATATTCGCACCAGCCCGAGGAGCCGGAAGTCTTTATCCTATTGCCTTCTGACAAATGTTTACGGTTTACCAATAGTTTCACATAATTAGTACCGTTTCCTCATAGTACAGTGCAACGTGATGTCTGAAATGGCTGACAAAATTAGGTACAAGCACGAAATATCTGCAAGACAATATATGGTATATGTATAGCTTGGAAATTGTGACCGTTGCTCGCTCGCTCCGCTCGCTCGTAAAAATCTAGTCCAACCTCACAACCGATCCGACACGTTCGCAAATTTGAAATATGACGCCATCATATCGAATAATGAACGCAAGATGGATTGGTTTTAGGTTAGTCTATAGTTTTCTAGCGAGAACCGCGAGCGAGAGACGCGTAAAGGTGTGTCATAAACCAACGGTTTGGCACATACGGACATTGAAATATTCGCACCAGCCCGAGGAGCCGGAAGTATTTATCCTATTGCCTACCGACACAGGTTTACAGTTTATGAATAGTTTCACATAAATAGTACTATTTCCTCATAGTACAGTGCAATGTGATGTCCGAAATGGCTGACAAAATTAGGTAATAACACGAAATATATGGAAGGCAATATAAAGTATATGTATAGCTTGGAAATTGTGACCGTTGCTCGCTCGCTCGAAAAAATCTAGTCCAACCTCACAACCGATCCGACACGTTCGCAAATTTGAAATATGTCGCCACCATATCGAATAATGAACGGAAGATGGATTGGTTTTAGTTTAGGCTATAGCTTTCGTGCGAGCGCAGCGAACGAGAGACGCGTAAAGGTGTGTCACAAACCAACGGTTTGGCACATACGGACGTTGAAATATTCGCACCAGCCCGAGGAGCCGGAAGTCTTTATCCTATTGCCTTCTGACAAATGTTTACGGTTTACCAATAGTTTCACATAATTAGTACCGTTTCCTCATAGTACAGTGCAACGTGATGTCCGAAATGGCTGACAAAATTAGGTACAAGCACGAAATATATGCATGACAATATATGGTATATGTATAGCTTGGAAATTGAGACCGTTGCTCGCTCGCTCCGCTCGCTCGTAAAAATCTAGTCCAATCTCACAACCGATCCCACACGTTCGCAAATTTGAAATATGTCGCCACCATATCGAATAATGAACGGAAGATGGATTGGTTTTAGGTTAGGCTATAGCTTTCGTGCGAGCGCAGCGAACGAGAGACGCGTAAAGGTGTGTCACAAACCATCGGTTTGGCACATACGGACATTGATATATTCGCACCAGCCCGAGGACCCAGAAGTCTTTATCCTATTGCCTTCTGACAAATGTTTACGGTTTACCAATAGTTTCACATAATTAGTTCCGTTTCCTCATAGTACAGTGCAACGTGATGTCTGAAATGGCTGACAAAATTAGGTACAAGCACGAAATATATGCAAGACAATATATGGTATATGTATAGCTTGGAAATTGTGACCGTTGCACGCTCGCTCCGCTCGCTCGTAAAAATCTAGTCCAACCCCACTACCGATCCGACACGTTCGCAAATTTGAAATATGTCGCCATCATATCGAATAATGAACGGAAGATGGATTGGTTTTAGGTTAGGCTATAGTTTTCGAGCGAGCGCCGCGAGCGAGAGACGCGTATAGGTGTGTCACAAACCAACGGTTTGGCACATACGGACATTGAAATATTCGCACCAGCCCGAGGAGCCGGAAGTATTTATCCTATTGCCTACCGACACATGTTTACAGTTTATGAATAGTTTTACATAAATAGTACTATTTCCTCATATGACAGTGCAATGTGATGTCCGAAATGGCTGACAAAATTAGGTAATAACACGAAGTATATGGAAGGCAATATAAGGTATATGTATAGCTTGGAAATTGTGACCGTTGCATGCTCGCTCCGCTCGCTCGCTCCGCTCGCTCGTAAAAATCTAGTCCAACCTCACAACCGATCCCACACGTTCGCAAATTTGAAATATGACGCCATCATATCGAATAATGAACGCAAGATGGATTGGTTTTAGGTTAGTCTATAGTTTTCTAGCGAGCACCGCGAGCGAGAGACGCGTAAAGGTGTGTCATAAACCAACGGTTTGGCACATAAGGACATTGAAATATTCGCACCAGCCCGAGGAGCCGAAAGTATTTATCCTATTGCCTACCGACACATGTTTACAGTTTATGAATAGTTTCACATAAATAGTACCGTTTCCTCATAGTACAGTGCAACGTGATGTCTGAAATGGCTGACAAAATTAGGTACAAGCACGAAATATATGCAAGACAATATATGGTATATGTATAGCTTGGAAATTGTGACCGTTGCACGCTCGCTCCGCTCGCTCGTAAAAATCTAGTCCAACCCCACTACCGATCCGACACGTTCGCAAATTTGAAATATGTCGCCATCATATCGAATAATGAACGGAAGATGGATTGGTTTTAGGTTAGGCTATAGTTTTCGAGCGAGCGCCGCGAGCGAGAGACGCGTATAGGTGTGTCACAAACCAACGGTTTGGCACATACGGACATTGAAATATTCGCACCAGCCCGAGGAGCCGGAAGTATTTATCCTATTGCCTACCGACACATGTTTACAGTTTATGAATAGTTTTACATAAATAGTACTATTTCCTCATATGACAGTGCAATGTGATGTCCGAAATGGCTGACAAAATTAGGTAATAACACGAAATATATGGAAGGCAATATAAGGTATATGTATAGCTTGGAAATTGTGACCGTTGCTTGCTCGCTCCGCTCGCTCGTAAAAATCTAGTCCAACCTCACAACCGATCCCACACGTTCGCAAATTTGAAATATGTCGCCACCATATCGAATAATGAACGGAAGATGGATTGGTTTTAGGTTAGGCTATAGCTTTCGTGCGAGCGCAGCGAACGAGAGACGCGTAAAGGTGTGTCACAAACCATCGGTTTGGCACATACGGACATTGATATATTCGCACCAGCCCGAGGAGCCGGAAGTCTTTATCCTATTGCCTTCTGACAAATGTTTACGGTTTACCAATAGTTTCACATAATTAGTACCGTTTCCTCATAGTACAGTGCAACGTGATGTCTGAAATGGCTGACAAAATTAGGTACAAGCACGAAATATCTGCAAGACAATATATGGTATATGTATAGCTTGGAAATTGTGACCGTTGCTCGCTCGCTCCGCTCGCTCGTAAAAATCTAGTCCAACCTCACAACCGATCCGACACGTTCGCAAATTTGAAATATGACGCCATCATATCGAATAATGAACGCAAGATGGATTGGTTTTAGGTTAGTCTATAGTTTTCTAGCGAGCACCGCGAGCGAGAGACGCGTAAAGGTGTGTCATAAACCAACGGTTTGGCACATACGGACATTGAAATATTCGCACCAGCCCGAGGAGCCGGAAGTATTTATCCTATTGCCTACCGACACAGGTTTACAGTTTATGAATAGTTTCACATAAATAGTACTATTTCCTCATAGTACAGTGCAATGTGATGTCCGAAATGGCTGACAAAATTAGGTAATAACACGAAATATATGGAAGGCAATATAAAGTATATGTATAGCTTGGAAATTGTGACCGTTGCTCGCTCGCTCGAAAAAATCTAGTCCAACCTCACAACCGATCCGACACGTTCGCAAATTTGAAATATGTCGCCACCATATCGAATAATGAACGGAAGATGGATTGGTTTTAGTTTAGGCTATAGCTTTCGTGCGAGCGCAGCGAACGAGAGACGCGTAAAGGTGTGTCACAAACCAACGGTTTGGCACATACGGACGTTGAAATATTCGCACCAGCCCGAGGAGCCGGAAGTCTTTATCCTATTGCCTTCTGACAAATGTTTACGGTTTACCAATAGTTTCACATAATTAGTACCGTTTCCTCATAGTACAGT
This sequence comes from Bombus affinis, assembly GCF_024516045.1. Taxonomy (NCBI): domain Eukaryota; kingdom Metazoa; phylum Arthropoda; class Insecta; order Hymenoptera; family Apidae; genus Bombus; species Bombus affinis. Next base: position 102,576 of record NW_026109017.1, on the reverse strand, counting down.
GCAACGTGATGTCCGAAATGGCTGACAAAATTAGGTACAAGCACGAAATATATGCAAGACAATATATGGTATATGTATAGCTTGGACATTGTGACCGTTGCTCGCTCGCTCCGCTCGCTCGTAAAAATCTAGTCCAACCTCACAACCGAACCGACACGTTCGCAAATTTGAAATATGTCGCCATCATATCGAATAATGAACGCAAGATGGATTGGTTTTTGGTTAGGCTATAGTTTTCGAGCGAGCGCCGCGAGCGAGAGACGCGTAAAGGTGTGTCATAAACCAACGGTTTGGCACATACGGACATTGAAATATTCGCACCAGCCCGAGGAGCCGGAAGTATTTATCCTATTGCCTACCGACACATGTTTACAGTTTATGAATAGTTTCACATAAATAGTACTATTTCCTCATAGTACAGTGCAATGTGATGTCCGAAATGGCTGACAAAATTAGGTAATAACACGAAATATATGCAAGGCAATATAAGGTGTATGTATAGGTTGGAAATTGTGATCGTTGCTCACTCGCTCGAAAAAATCTAGTCCAACCTCACAACCGATTCGACACGCTCGCAAATTTGAAATATGTCGCCACCATATCGAATAATGAACGGAAGATGGATTGGTTTTAGTTTAGGCTATAGCTTTCGTGCGAGCGCAGCGAACGAGAGACGCGTAAAGGTGTGTCACAAACCAACGGTTTGGCACATACGGACGTTGAAATATTCGCAGCAGCCCGAGGAGCCGGAAGTCTTTATCCCTATTGCCTTCTGACAAATGTTCACGGTTTACCAATAGTTTCACATAATTAGTACCGTTTCCTCATAGTACAGTGCAACGTGATGTCCGAAATGGCTGACAAAATTAGGTACAAGCACGAAATATATGCAAGACAATATATGGTATATGTATAGCTTGGAAATTGTGACCGTTGCTCGCTCGCTCCGATCGCTCGTAAAAATCTAGTCCAACCTCACAACCGAACCGACACGTTCGCAAATTTGAAATATGTCGCCATCATATCGAATAATGAACGCAAGATGGATTGGATTTTGGTTAGGCTATAGTTTTCGAGCGAGCGCCGCGAGCGAGAGACGCGTAAAGGTGTGTCATAAACCAACGGTTTGGCACATACGGACATTGAAATATTCGCACCAGCCCGAGGAGCCGGAAGTATTTATCCTATTGCCTACCGACACATGTTTACAGTTTATGAATAGTTTCACATAAATAGTACTATTTCCTCAAAGTACAGTGCAACGTGATGTCCGAAATGGCTGACAAAATTAGGTAATAACACGAAATATATGGAAGGCAATATAAGGTATATGTATAGCTTGGAAATTGAGACCGTTGCTCGCTCGCTCCGCTCGCTCGTAAAAATCTAGTCCAATCTCACAACCGATCCCACACGTTCGCAAATTTGAAATATGTCGCCACCATATCGAATAATGAACGGAAGATGGATTGGTTTTAGGTTAGGCTATAGCTTTCGTGCGAGCGCAGCGAACGAGAGACGCGTAAAGGTGTGTCACAAACCATCGGTTTGGCACATACGGACATTGATATATTCGCACCAGCCCGAGGAGCCGGAAGTCTTTATCCTATTGCCTTCTGACAAATGTTTACGGTTTACCAATAGTTTCACATAATTAGTACCGTTTCCTCATAGTACAGTGCAACGTGATGTCCGAAATGGCTGACAAAATTAGGTACAAGCACGAAATATATGCAAGACAATATATGGTATATGTATAGCTTGGAAATTGTGACCGTTGCTCGCTCGCTCCGCTCGCTCGTAAAAATCTAGTCCAACCTCACAACCGAACCGACAGGTTCGCAAATTTGAAATATGTCGCCATCATATCGAATAATGAACGCAAGATGGATTGGTTTTTGGTTAGGCTATAGTTTTCGAGCGAGCGCCGCGAGCGAGAGACGCGTAAAGGTGTGTCATAAACCAACGGTTTGGCACATACGGACATTGAAATATTCGCACCAGCCCGAGGAGCCGGAAGTATTTATCCTATTGCCTACCGACACATGTTTACAGTTTATGAATAGTTTCACATAAATAGTACTATTTCCTCATAGTACAGTGCAATGTGATGTCCGAAATGGCTGACAAAATTAGGTAATAACACGAAATATATGCAAGGCAATATAAGGTGTATGTATAGGTTGGAAATTGTGATCGTTGCTCGCTCGCTCGAAAAAATTTAGTCCAACCTCACAACCGATCCGACACGTTCGCAAATTTGAAATATGTCGCCACCATATCGAATAATGAACGGAAGATGGATTGGTTTTAGTTTAGGCTATAGCTTTCGTGCGAGCGCAGCGAACGAGAGACGCGTAAAGGTGTGTCACAAACCAACGGTTTGGCACATACGGACGTTGAAATATTCGCACCAGCCCGAGGAGCCGGAAGTCTTTATCCTATTGCCTTCTGACAAATGTTTACGGTTTACCAATAGTTTCACATAATTAGTACCGTTTCCTCATAGTACAGTGCAACGTGATGTCCGAAATGGCTGACAAAATTAGGTACAAGCACGAAATATATGCAAGACAATATATGGTATATGTATAGCTTGGAAATTGTGACCGTTGCTCGCTCGCTCCGCTCGCTCGTAAAAATCTAGTCCAACCTCACAACCGAACCGACACGTTCGCAAATTTGAAATATGTCGCCATCATATCGAATAATGAACGCAAGATGGATTGGTTTTTGGTTAGGCTATAGTTTTCGAGCGAGCGCCGCGAGCGAGAGACGCGTAAAGGTGTGTCATAAACCAACGGTTTGGCACATACGGACATTGAAATATTCGCACCAGCCCGAGGAGCCGGAAGTATTTATCCTATTGCCTACCGACACATGTTTACAGTTTATGAATAGTTTCACATAAATAGTACTATTTCCTCAAAGTACAGTGCAACGTGATGTCCGAAATGGCTGACAAAATTAGGTAATAACACGAAATATATGGAAGGCAATATAAGGTATATGTATAGCTTGGAAATTGAGACCGTTGCTCGCTCGCTCCGCTCGCTCGTAAAAATCTAGTCCAATCTCACAACCGATCCCACACGTTCGCAAATTTGAAATATGTCGCCACCATATCGAATAATGAACGGAAGATGGATTGGTTTTAGGTTAGGCTATAGCTTTCGTGCGAGCGCAGCGAACGAGAGACGCGTAAAGGTGTGTCACAAACCATCGGTTTGGCACATACGGACATTGATATATTCGCACCAGCCCGAGGAGCCAGAAGTCTTTATCCTAACGCCTACCGACACATGTTTACAGTTTATGAATAGTTTCACATAAATAGTACTATTTCCACATAGCACAATGCAACGTGATGTCCGAAATGGCTGACAAAATTATGTAATAACACGACATATATGCAAGGCAATATATGGTGTATGTATAGGTTGGAAATTGTTATCGTTGCTCGCTCGCTCGAAAAAATCTAGTCCAACCTCACAACCCATCCGACACGTTCGCAAATTTGAAATATGTCGCCACCATATCGAGTAATGAACGGAAGATGGATTGGTTTTAGGTTAGGCTATAGCTTTCGTGCGAGCGCAGCGAACGAGAGACGCGTAAAGGTGTGTCACAAACCAACGGTTTGGCACATACGGACGTTGAAATATTCGCACCAGCCCGAGGAGCCGGAAGTCTTTATCCTATTGCCTTCCGACAAATGTTTACGGTTTACCAATAGTTTCACATAATTAGTACCGTTTCCTCATAGTACAGAGCAACGTGATGTCCGAAATGGCTGACAAAATTAGGTACAAGCACGAAATATATGCAAGACAATATATGGTATATGTATAGCTTGGAAATTGTGACCGTTGCTCGCTCGCTCCGCTTGCTCTTAAAAATCTAGTCCAACCTCACAACCGATCCCACACGTTCGCAAATTTGAAATATGTCGCCACCATATCGAATAATGAACGGAAGATGGATTGGTTTTAGGTTAGGCTATAGTTTTCGAGCGAGCGCAGCGAGCGAGAGACGCGTATAGGTGTGTCATAAACCAACGGTTTGGCACATACGGACATTGAAATATTCGCATCAGCCCGAGGAGCCGGAAGTATTTATCCTATTGCCTACCGACACATGTTTACAGTTTATGAATAGTTTCACATAAATAGTACTATTTCCACATAGTACAATGCAATGTGATGTCCGAAATGGCTGACAAAATTAGGTAATAACACGACATATATGCAAGGCAATATAAGGTGTATGTATAGGTTGGAAATTGTGATCGTTGCTCGCTCGCACGAAAAAATCTAGTCCAACCTCACAACCGATCCGACACGTTCGCAAATTTGAAATATGTCGCCACCATATTGAATAATGAACGGAAGATGGATTGGTTTTAGGTTAGGCTAAAGCTTTCGTGCAGGCGCAGCGAACGAGAGACGCGTAAAGGTGTGTCACAAACCAACGGTTTGGCACATACGGACGTTGAAATATTCGCACCAGCCCGAGGAGCCGGAAGTCTTTATCCAATTGTCTTCTGACAAATGTTTACGGTTTACCAATAGTTTCACATAATTAGTACCGTTTCCTCATAGTACAGTGCAATGTGATGTCCGAAATGGCTGACAAAATTAGGTACAAGCACGAAATATATGCAAGACAATATATGGTATATATATAGCTTGGAAATTGTGACCGTTGCTCGCTCGCTCCGCTCGCTCGTAAAAATCTAGTCCAACCTCACAACCGATCCGACACGTTCGCAAATTTGAAATATGACGCCATCATATCGAATAATGAACGCAAGATGGATTGGTTTTAGGTTAGTCTATAGTTTTCTAGCGAGCACCGCGAGCGAGAGACGCGTAAAGGTGTGTCATAAACCAACGGTTTGGCACATACGGACATTGAAATATTCGCACCAGCCCGAGGAGCCGGAAGTATTTATCCTATTGCCTACCGACACAGGTTTACAGTTTATGAATAGTTTCACATAAATAGTACTATTTCCTCATAGTACAGTGCAATGTGATGTCCGAAATGGCTGACAAAATTAGGTAATAACACGAAATATATGGAAGGCAATATAAAGTATATGTATAGCTTGGAAATTGTGACCGTTGCTCGCTCGCTCGAAAAAATCTAGTCCAACCTCACAACCGATCCGACACGTTCGCAAATTTGAAATATGTCGCCACCATATCGAATAATGAACGGAAGATGGATTGGTTTTAGTTTAGGCTATAGCTTTCGTGCGAGCGCAGCGAACGAGAGACGCGTAAAGGTGTGTCACAAACCAACGGTTTGGCACATACGGACGTTGAAATATTCGCACCAGCCCGAGGAGCCGGAAGTCTTTATCCTATTGCCTTCTGACAAATGTTTACGGTTTACCAATAGTTTCACATAATTAGTACCGTTTCCTCATAGTACAGTGCAACGTGATGTCCGAAATGGCTGACAAAATTAGGTACAAGCACGAAATATATGCAAGACAATATATGGTATATGTATAGCTTGGAAATTGTGACCGTTGCTCGCTCGCTCCGCTCGCTCGTAAAAATCTAGTCCAACCTCACAACCGAACCGACACGTTCGCAAATTTGAAATATGTCGCCATCATATCGAATAATGAACGCAAGATGGATTGGTTTTTGGTTAGGCTATAGTTTTCGAGCGAGCGCCGCGAGCGAGAGACGCGTAAAGGTGTGTCATAAACCAACGGTTTGGCACATACGGACATTGAAATATTCGCACCAGCCCGAGGAGCCGGAAGTATTTATCCTATTGCCTACCGACACATGTTTACAGTTTATGAATAGTTTCACATAAATAGTACTATTTCCTCATAGTACAGTGCAATGTGATGTCCGAAATGGCTGACAAAATTAGGTAATAACACGAAATATATGGAAGGCAATATAAAGTATATGTATAGCTTGGAAATTGTGACCGTTGCTCGCTCGCTCGAAAAAATCTAGTCCAACCTCACAACCGATCCGACACGTTCGCAAATTTGAAATATGTCGCCACCATATCGAATAATGAACGGAAGATGGATTGGTTTTAGTTTAGGCTATAGCTTTCGTGCGAGCGCAGCGAACGAGAGACGCGTAAAGGTGTGTCACAAACCAACGGTTTGGCACATACGGACGTTGAAATATTCGCACCAGCCCGAAGAGCCGGAAGTCTTTATCCTATTGCCTTCTGACAAATGTTTACGGTTTACCAATAGTTTCACATAATTAGTACCGTTTCCTCATAGTACAGTGCAACGTGATGTCCGAAATGGCTGACAAAATTAGGTACAAGCACGAAATATATGCAAGACAATATATGGTATATGTATAGCTTGGAAATTGTGACCGTTGCTCGCTCGCTCCGCTCGCTCGTAAAAATCTAGTCCAACCTCACAACCGAACCGACAGGTTCGCAAATTTGAAATATGTCGCCATCATATCGAATAATGAACGCAAGATGGATTGGTTTTTGGTTAGGCTATAGTTTTCGAGCGAGCGCCGCGAGCGAGAGACGCGTAAAGGTGTGTCATAAACCAACGGTTTGGCACATACGGACATTGAAATATTCGCACCAGCCCGAGGAGCCGGAAGTATTTATCCTATTGCCTACCGACACATGTTTACTGTTTATGAATAGTTTCACATAAATAGTACTATTTCCTCATAGTACAGTGCAATGTGATGTCCGAAATGGCTGACAAAATTAGGTAATAACACGAAATATATGCAAGGCAATATAAGGTGTATGTATAGGTTGGAAATTGTGATCGTTGCTCGCTCGCTCGAAAAAATCTAGTCCAACCTCACAACCGATCCGACACGTTCGCAAATTTGAAATATGTCGCCACCATATCGAATAATGAACGGAAGATGGATTGGTTTTAGTTTAGGCTATAGCTTTCGTGCGAGCGCAGCGAACGAGAGACGCGTAAAGGTGTGTCACAAACCAACGGTTTGGCACATACGGACGTTGAAATATTCGCACCAGCCCGAGGAGCCGGAAGTCTTTATCCTATTGCCTTCTGACAAATGTTTACGGTTTACCAATAGTTTCACATAATTAGTACCGTTTCCTCATAGTACAGTGCAACGTGATGTCCGAAATGGCTGACAAAATTAGGTACAAGCACGAAATATATGCAAGACAATATATGGTATATGTATAGCTTGGAAATTGTGACCGTTGCTCGCTCGCTCCGCTCGCTCGTAAAAATCTAGTCCAACCTCACAACCGAACCGACACGTTCGCAAATTTGAAATATGTCGCCAACATATCGAATAATGAACGCAAGATGGATTGGTTTTTGGTTAGGCTATAGTTTTCGAGCGAGCGCCGCGAGCGAGAGACGCGTAAAGGTGTGTCATAAACCAACGGTTTGGCACATACGGACATTGAAATATTCGCACCAGCCCGAGGAGCCGGAAGTATTTATCCTATTGCCTACCGACACATGTTTACACTTTATGAATAGTTTCACATAAATAGTACTATTTCCTCAAAGTACAGTGCAACGTGATGTCCGAAATGGCTGACAAAATTAGGTAATAACACGAAATATATGGAAGGCAATATAAGGTATATGTATAGCTTGAAAATTGAGACCGTTGCTCGCTCGCTCCGCTCGCTCGTAAAAATCTAGTCCAATCTCACAACCGATCCCACACGTTCGCAAATTTGAAATATGTCGCCACCATATCGAATAATGAACGGAAGATGGATTGGTTTTAGGTTAGGCTATAGCTTTCGTGCGAGCGCAGCGAACGAGAGACGCGTAAAGGTGTGTCACAAACCATCGGTTTGGCACATACGGACATTGATATATTCGCACCAGCCCGAGGAGACAGAAGTCTTTATCCTATTGCCTTCTGACAAATGTTTACGGTTTACCAATAGTTTCACATAATTAGTACCGTTTCCTCATAGTACAGTGCAACGTGATGTCTGAAACGGCTGACAAAATTAGGTACAAGCACGAAATATATGCAAGACAATATATGGTATATGTATAGCTTGGAAATTGTGACCGTTGCTCGCTCGCTCCGCTCGCTCGTAAAAATCTAGTCCAACCCCACAACCGATCCGACACGTTCGCAAATTTGAAATATGTCGCCATCATATCGAATAATGAACGCAAGATGGATTGGTTTTAGGTTAGGCTATAGTTTTCGAGCGAGCGCAGCGAGCGAGAGACGCGTATAGGTGTGTCATAAACCAACGGTTTGGCACATACGGACATTGAAATATTCGCATCAGCCCGAGGTGCCGGAAGTATTTATCCTAACGCCTACCGACACATGTTTACAGTTTATGAATAGTTTCACATAAATAGTACTATTTCCACATAGCACAATGCAATGTGATGTCCGAAATGGCTGACAAAATTATGTAATAACACGACATATATGCAAGGCAATATATGGTGTATGTATAGGTTGGAAATTGTTATCGTTGCTCGCTCGCTCGAAAAAATCTAGTCCAACCTCACAACCCATCCGACACGTTCGCAAATTTGAAATATGTCGCCACCATATCGAATAATGAACGGAAGATGGATTGGTTTTAGGTTAGGCTATAGCTTTCGTGCGAGCGCAGCGAACGAGAGACGCGTAAAGGTGTGTCACAAACCAACGGTTTGGCACATACGGACGTTGAAATATTCGCACCAGCCCGAGGAGCCGGAAGTCTTTATCCTATTGCCTTCCGACAAATGTTTACGGTTTACCAATAGTTTCACATAATTAGTACCGTTTCCTCATAGTACAGAGCAACGTGATGTCCGAAATGGCTGACAAAATTAGGTACAAGCACGAAATATATGCAAGACAATATATGGTATATGTATAGCTTGGAAATTGTGACCGTTGCTCGCTCGCTCAGCTTGCTCTTAAAAATCTAGTCCAACCTCACAACCGATCCCACACGTTCGCAAATTTGAAATATGTCGCCACCATATCGAATAATGAACGGAAGATGGATTGGTTTTAGGTTAGGCTATAGCTTTCGTGCGAGCGCAGCGAACGAGAGACGCGTAAAGGTGTGTCACAAACCATCGGTGTGGCACATACGGACATTGATATATTCGCACCAGCCCGAGGAGCCGGAAGTCTTTATCCTATTGCCTTCTGACAAATGTTTACGGTTTACCAATAGTTTCACATAATTAGTACCGTTTCCTCATAGTACAGTGCAACGTGATGTCCGAAATGGCTGACAAAATTAGGTACAAGCACGAAATATATGCATGACAATATATGGTATATGTATAGCTTGGAAATTGTGACCGTTGCTCGCTCGCTCCGCTCGCTCGTAAAAATCTAGTCCAACCTCACAACCGATCCCACACGTTCGCAAATTTGAAATATGTCGCCACCATATCGAATAATGAACGGAAGATGGATTGGTTTTAGGTTAGGCTATAGCTTTCGTGCGAGCGCAGCGAACGAGAGACGCGTAAAGGTGTGTCACAAACCATCGGTTTGGCACATACGGACATTGATATATTCGCACCAGCCCGAAGAGCCGGAGGTCTTTATCCTATTGCCTTCTGACAAATGTTTACGGTTTACCAATAGTTTCACATAATTAGTACCGTTTCCTCATAGTACAGTGCAACGTGATGTCCGAAATGGCTGACAAAATCAGGTACAAGCACGAAATATATGCAAGACAATATATGGTATATGTATAGCTTGGAAATTGTGACCGTTGCTCGCTCGCTCCGCTCGCTCGTAAAAATCTAGTCCAACCCCACAACCAATCCGACACGTTCGCAAATTTGAAATATGTCGCCATCATATCGAATAATGAACGCAAGATGGATTGGTTTTAGGTTAGGCTATAGTTTTCGAGCGAGCGCAGCGAGCGAGTGACGCGTATAGGTGTGTCATAAACCAACGGTTTGGCACATACGGACATTGAAATATTCGCACCAGCCCGAGGAGCCGGAAGTATTTATCCTATTGCCTACCGACACATGTTTACAGTTTATGAATAGTTTCACATAAACAGTACTATTTCCTCATAGTACAGTGCAATGTGATGTCCGAAAGGGCTGACAAAATTAGGTAATAACACGAAATATATGGAAGGCAATATAAGGTATATGTATAGCTTGGAAATTGTGACCGATGCTCGCTCGCTCCGCTCGCTCGTAAAAATCTAGTCCAACCTCACAACCGATCCGACACGTTCGCAAATTTGAAATATGTCGCCACCATATCGAATAATGAACGGAAGATGGATTGGTTTTAGGTTAGGCTATAGCTTTCGTGCGAGCGCAGCGAACGAGAGACGCGTAAAGGTGTGTCACAAACCAACGGTTTGGCACATACGGACGTTGAAATATACGCACCAGCCCGAGGAGCCGGAAGTCTTTATCCTATTGCCTTCTGACAAATGTTTACGGTTTACGAATAGTTTCACATAATTAGTACCGTTTCCTCATAGTACACTGCAACGTGATGTCCGAAATGGCTGACAAAATTAGGTACAAGCACGAAATATATGCAAGACAATATATGTTATATGTATAGCTTGGAAATTGTGACCGTTGCTCGCTCGCTCCGCTCGCTCGTAAAAATCTAGTCCAACCTCACAACCGATCCGACACGTTCGCAAATTTGAAATATGTCGCCATCATATCGACTAATGAACGCAAGATGGATTGGTTTTAGGTTAGGCTATAGTTTTAGAGCGAGCGCAGCGAGCGAGAGACGCGTATAGGTATAGGTGTCATAAACCAACGGTTTGGCACATACGGACATTGAAATATTCGCACCAGCCCGAGGAGCCGGAAGTATTTATCCTATTGCCTACCGACACATGTTTACAGTTTATGAATAGTTTCACATAAATAGTACTATTTCCTCATAGTACAGTGCAATGTGATGTCCGAAATGGCTGACAAAATTAGGTAATAACACGAAATATATGGAAGGCAATATAAGGTATATGTATAGCTTGGAAATTGTGACCGTTGCTCGCTCGCTCCGCTCGCTCGTAAAAATCTAGTCCAACCCCACAACCAATCCGACACGTTCGCAAATTTGAAATATGTCGCCATCATATCGAATAATGAACGGAAGATGGATTGGTTTTAGGTTAGGCTATAGCTTTCGTGCGAGCGCAGCGAACGAGAGACGCGTAAAGGTGTGTCACAAACCATCGGTGTGGCACATACGGACATTGATATATTCTCACCAGCCCGAGGAGCCGGAAGTCTTTATCCTATTGCCTTCTGACAAATGTTTACGGTTTACCAATAGTTTCACATAATTAGTACCGTTTCCTCATAGTACAGTGCAACGTGATGTCCGAAATGGCTGACAAAATTAGGTACAAGCACGAAATATATGCAAGACAATATATGGTATATGTATAGCTTGGAAATTGTGACCGTTGCTCGCTCGCTCCGCTCGCTCGTAAAAATCTAGTCCAACCTCACAACCGAACCGACACGTTCGCAAATTTGAAATATGTCGCCATCATATCGAATAATGAACGCAAGATGGATTGGTTTTTGGTTAGGCTATAGTTTTCGAGCGAGCGCCGCGAGCGAGAGACGCGTAAAGGTGTGTCATAAACCAACGGTTTGGCACATACGGACATTGAAATATTCGCACCAGCCCGAGGAGCCGGAAGTATTTATCCTATTGCCTACCGACACATGTTTACAGTTTATGAATAGTTTCACATAAATAGTACTATTTCCTCATAGTACAGTGCAATGTGATGTCCGAAATGGCTGACAAAATTAGGTAATAACACGAAATATATGGAAGGCAATATAAAGTATATGTATAGCTTGGAAATTGTGACCGTTGCTCGCTCGCTCGAAAAAATCTAGTCCAACCTCACAACCGATCCGACACGTTCGCAAATTTGAAATATGTCGCCACCATATCGAATAATGAACGGAAGATGGATTGGTTTTAGTTTAGGCTATAGCTTTCGTGCGAGCGCAGCGAACGAGAGACGCGTAAAGGTGTGTCACAAACCAACGGTTTGGCACATACGGACGTTGAAATATTCGCACCAGCCCGAAGAGCCGGAAGTCTTTATCCTATTGCCTTCTGACAAATGTTTACGGTTTACCAATAGTTTCACATAATTAGTACCGTTTCCTCATAGTACAGTGCAACGTGATGTCCGAAATGGCTGACAAAATTAGGTACAAGCACGAAATATATGCAAGACAATATATGGTATATGTATAGCTTGGAAATTGTGACCGTTGCTCGCTCGCTCCGCTCGCTCGTAAAAATCTAGTCCAACCTCACAACCGAACCGACAGGTTCGCAAATTTGAAATATGTCGCCATCATATCGAATAATGAACGCAAGATGGATTGGTTTTTGGTTAGGCTATAGTTTTCGAGCGAGCGCCGCGAGCGAGAGACGCGTAAAGGTGTGTCATAAACCAACGGTTTGGCACATACGGACATTGAAATATTCGCACCAGCCCGAGGAGCCGGAAGTATTTATCCTATTGCCTACCGACACATGTTTACAGTTTATGAATAGTTTCACATAAATAGTACTATTTCCTCATAGTACAGTGCAATGTGATGTCCGAAATGGCTGACAAAATTAGGTAATAACACGAAATATATGCAAGGCAATATAAGGTGTATGTATAGGTTGGAAATTGTGATCGTTGCTCGCTCGCTCGAAAAAATCTAGTCCAACCTCACAACCGATCCGACACGTTCGCAAATTTGAAATATGTCGCCACCATATCGAATAATGAACGGAAGATGGATTGGTTTTAGTTTAGGCTATAGCTTTCGTGCGAGCGCAGCGAACGAGAGACGCGTAAAGGTGTGTCACAAACCAACGGTTTGGCACATACGGACGTTGAAATATTCGCACCAGCCCGAGGAGCCGGAAGTCTTTATCCTATTGCCTTCTGACAAATGTTTACGGTTTACCAATAGTTTCACATAATTAGTACCGTTTCCTCATAGTACAGTGCAACGTGATGTCCGAAATGGCTGACAAAATTAGGTACAAGCACGAAATATATGCAAGACAATATATGGTATATGTATAGCTTGGAAATTGTGACCGTTGCTCGCTCGCTCCGCTCGCTCGTAAAAATCTAGTCCAACCTCACAACCGAACCGACACGTTCGCAAATTTGAAATATGTCGCCATCATATCGAATAATGAACGCAAGATGGATTGGTTTTTGGTTAGGCTATAGTTTTCGAGCGAGCGCCGCGAGCGAGAGACGCGTAAAGGTGTGTCATAAACCAACGGTTTGGCACATACGGACATTGAAATATTCGCACCAGCCCGAGGAGCCGGAAGTATTTATCCTATTGCCTACCGACACATGTTTACAGTTTATGAATAGTTTCACATAAATAGTACTATTTCCTCAAAGTACAGTGCAACGTGATGTCCGAAATGGCTGACAAAATTAGGTAATAACACGAAATATATGGAAGGCAATATAAGGTATATGTATAGCTTGAAAATTGAGACCGTTGCTCGCTCGCTCCGCTCGCTCGTAAAAATCTAGTCCAATCTCACAACCGATCCCACACGTTCGCAAATTTGAAATATGTCGCCACCATATCGAATAATGAACGGAAGATGGATTGGTTTTAGGTTAGGCTATAGCTTTCGTGCGAGCGCAGCGAACGAGAGACGCGTAAAGGTGTGTCACAAACCATCGGTTTGGCACATACGGACATTGATATATTCGCACCAGCCCGAGGAGACAGAAGTCTTTATCCTATTGCCTTCTGACAAATGTTTACGGTTTACCAATAGTTTCACATAATTAGTACCGTTTCCTCATAGTACAGTGCAACGTGATGTCTGAAACGGCTGACAAAATTAGGTACAAGCACGAAATATATGCAAGACAATATATGGTATATGTATAGCTTGGAAATTGTGACCGTTGCTCGCTCGCTCCGCTCGCTCGTAAAAATCTAGTCCAACCCCACAACCGATCCGACACGTTCGCAAATTTGAAATATGTCGCCATCATATCGAATAATGAACGCAAGATGGATTGGTTTTAGGTTAGGCTATAGTTTTCGAGCGAGCGCAGCGAGCGAGAGACGCGTATAGGTGTGTCATAAACCAACGGTTTGGCACATACGGACATTGAAATATTCGCATCAGCCCGAGGTGCCGGAAGTATTTATCCTAACGCCTACCGACACATGTTTACAGTTTATGAATAGTTTCACATAAATAGTACTATTTCCACATAGCACAATGCAATGTGATGTCCGAAATGGCTGACAAAATTATGTAATAACACGACATATATGCAAGGCAATATATGGTGTATGTATAGGTTGGAAATTGTTATCGTTGCTCGCTCGCTCGAAAAAATCTAGTCCAACCTCACAACCCATCCGACACGTTCGCAAATTTGAAATATGTCGCCACCATATCGAATAATGAACGGAAGATGGATTGGTTTTAGGTTAGGCTATAGCTTTCGTGCGAGCGCAGCGAACGAGAGACGCGTAAAGGTGTGTCACAAACCAACGGTTTGGCACATACGGACGTTGAAATATTCGCACCAGCCCGAGGAGCCGGAAGTCTTTATCCTATTGCCTTCCGACAAATGTTTACGGTTTACCAATAGTTTCACATAATTAGTACCGTTTCCTCATAGTACAGAGCAACGTGATGTCCGAAATGGCTGACAAAATTAGGTACAAGCACGAAATATATGCAAGACAATATATGGTATATGTATAGCTTGGAAATTGTGACCGTTGCTCGCTCGCTCAGCTTGCTCTTAAAAATCTAGTCCAACCTCACAACCGATCCCACACGTTCGCAAATTTGAAATATGTCGCCACCATATCGAATAATGAACGGAAGATGGATTGGTTTTAGGTTAGGCTATAGCTTTCGTGCGAGCGCAGCGAACGAGAGACGCGTAAAGGTGTGTCACAAACCATCGGTGTGGCACATACGGACATTGATATATTCGCACCAGCCCGAGGAGCCGGAAGTCTTTATCCTATTGCCTTCTGACAAATGTTTACGGTTTACCAATAGTTTCACATAATTAGTACCGTTTCCTCATAGTACAGTGCAACGTGATGTCCGAAATGGCTGACAAAATTAGGTACAAGCACGAAATATATGCATGACAATATATGGTATATGTATAGCTTGGAAATTGTGACCGTTGCTCGCTCGCTCCGCTCGCTCGTAAAAATCTAGTCCAACCTCACAACCGATCCCACACGTTCGCAAATTTGAAATATGTCGCCACCATATCGAATAATGAACGGAAGATGGATTGGTTTTAGGTTAGGCTATAGCTTTCGTGCGAGCGCAGCGAACGAGAGACGCGTAAAGGTGTGTCACAAACCATCGGTTTGGCACATACGGACATTGATATATTCGCACCAGCCCGAAGAGCCGGAGGTCTTTATCCTATTGCCTTCTGACAAATGTTTACGGTTTACCAATAGTTTCACATAATTAGTACCGTTTCCTCATAGTACAGTGCAACGTGATGTCCGAAATGGCTGACAAAATCAGGTACAAGCACGAAATATATGCAAGACAATATATGGTATATGTATAGCTTGGAAATTGTGACCGTTGCTCGCTCGCTTCGCTCGCTCGTAAAAATCTAGTCCAACCCCACAACCAATCCGACACGTTCGCAAATTTGAAATATGTCGCCATCATATCGAATAATGAACGCAAGATGGATTGGTTTTAGGTTAGGCTATAGTTTTCGAGCGAGCGCAGCGAGCGAGTGACGCGTATAGGTGTGTCATAAACCAACGGTTTGGCACATACGGACATTGAAATATTCGCACCAGCCCGAGGAGCCGGAAGTATTTATCCTATTGCCTACCGACACATGTTTACAGTTTATGAATAGTTTCACATAAACAGTACTATTTCCTCATAGTACAGTGCAATGTGATGTCCGAAAGGGCTGACAAAATTAGGTAATAACACGAAATATATGGAAGGCAATATAAGGTATATGTATAGCTTGGAAATTGTGACCGTTGCTCGCTCGCTCCGCTCGCTCGTAAAAATCTAGTCCAACCTCACAACCGATCCGACACGTTCGCAAATTTGAAATATGTCGCCACCATATCGAATAATGAACGGAAGATGGATTGGTTTTAGGTTAGGCTATAGCTTTCGTGCGAGCGCAGCGAACGAGAGACGCGTAAAGGTGTGTCACAAACCAACGGTTTGGCACATACGGACGTTGAAATATACGCACCAGCCCGAGGAGCCGGAAGTCTTTATCCTATTGCCTTCTGACAAATGTTTACGGTTTACGAATAGTTTCACATAATTAGTACCGTTTCCTCATAGTACACTGCAACGTGATGTCCGAAATGGCTGACAAAATTAGGTACAAGCACGAAATATATGCAAGACAATATATGTTATATGTATAGCTTGGAAATTGTGACCGTTGCTCGCTCGCTCCGCTCGCTCGTAAAAATCTAGTCCAACCTCACAACCGATCCGACACGTTCGCAAATTTGAAATATGTCGCCATCATATCGACTAATGAACGCAAGATGGATTGGTTTTAGGTTAGGCTATAGTTTTAGAGCGAGCGCAGCGAGCGAGAGACGCGTATAGGTATAGGTGTCATAAACCAACGGTTTGGCACATACGGACATTGAAATATTCGCACCAGCCCGAGGAGCCGGAAGTATTTATCCTATTGCCTACCGACACATGTTTACAGTTTATGAATAGTTTCACATAAATAGTACTATTTCCTCATAGTACAGTGCAATGTGATGTCCGAAATGGCTGACAAAATTAGGTAATAACACGAAATATATGGAAGGCAATATAAGGTATATGTATAGCTTGGAAATTGTGACCGTTGCTCGCTCGCTCCGCTCGCTCGTAAAAATCTAGTCCAACCCCACAACCAATCCGACACGTTCGCAAATTTGAAATATGTCGCCATCATATCGAATAATGAACGGAAGATGGATTGGTTTTAGGTTAGGCTATAGCTTTCGTGCGAGCGCAGCGAACGAGAGACGCGTAAAGGTGTGTCACAAACCATCGGTGTGGCACATACGGACATTGATATATTCTCACCAGCCCGAGGAGCCGGAAGTCTTTATCCTATTGCCTTCTGACAAATGTTTACGGTTTACCAATAGTTTCACATAATTAGTACCGTTTCCTCATAGTACAGTGCAACGTGATGTCCGAAATGGCTGACAAAATTAGGTACAAGTACGAAATATATGCAAGACAATATATGTTATATGTATAGCTTGGAAATTGTGACCGTTGCTCGCTCGCTCCGCTCGCTCGTAAAAATCTAGTCCAACCTCACAACCGATCCGACACGTTCGCAAATTTGAAATATGTCGCCATCATATCGACTAATGAACGCAAGATGGATTGGTTTTAGGTTAGGCTATAGTTTTCGAGCGAGCGCCGCGAGCGAGAGACGCGTAAAGGTGTGTCATAAACCAACGGTTTGGCACATACGGACATTGAAATATTCGCACCAGCCCGAGGAGCCGGAAGTATTTATCCTATTGCCTACCGACACATGTTTACGGTTTACCAATAGTTTCACATAATTAGTACCGTTTCCTCATAGTACAGTGCAACGTGATGTCCGAAATGGCTGACAAAATTAGGTAATAACACGAAATATATGGAAGGCAATATAAGGTATATGTATAGCTTGGAAATTGTGACCGTTGCTCGCTCGCTCCGCTCGCTCGTAAAAATCTAGTCCAACCCCACAACCAATCCGACACGTTCGCAAATTTGAAATATGTCGCCATCATATCGAATAATGAACGCAAGATGGATTGGTTTTAGGTTAGGCTATAGTTTTAGAGCGAGCGCAGCGAGCGAGAGACGCGTATAGGTGTGTCATAAACCAACGGTTTGGCACATACGGACATTGAAATATTCGCATCAGCCCGAGGAGCCGGAAGTATTTATCCTATTGCCTACCGACACATGTTTACAGTTTATGAATAGTTTCACATAAATAGTACTATTTCCTCATAGTACAGTGCAATGTGATGTCCGAAATGGCTGACAAAATTAGGTAATAACACGAAATATATGGAAGGCAATATAAGGTATTTGTATAGCTTGGAAATTGTGACCGTTGCTCGCTCGCTCCGCTCGCTCGTAAAAATCTAGTCCAACCTCACAACCGATCCCACACGTTCGCAAATTTGAAATATGTCGCCACCATATCGAATAATGAACGGAAGATGGATTGGTTTTAGGTTAGGCTATAGCTTTCGTGCGAGCGCAGCGAACGAGAGACGCGTAAAGGTGTGTCACAAACCATCGGTTTGGCACATACGGACATTGATATATTCGCACCAGCCCGAAGAGCCGGAAGTCTTTATCCTATTGCCTTCTGACAAATGTTTACGGTTTACCAATAGTTTCACATAATTAGTACCGTTTCCTCATAGTACAGTGCAACGTGATGTCCGAAATGGCTGACAAAATTAGGTACAAGCACGAAATATATGCAAGACAATATATGGTATATGTATAGCTTGGAAATTGTGACCGTTGCTCGCTCGCTCCGCTCGCTCGTAAAAATCTAGTCCAACCCCACAACCAATCCGACACGTTCGCAAATTTGAAATATGTCGCCATCATATCGAATAATGAACGCAAGATGGATTGGTTTTAGGTTAGGCTATAGCTTTCGTTCGAGCGCAGCGAACGAGAGACGCGTAAAGGTGTGTCACAAACCATCGGTTTGGCACATACGGACATTGATATATTCGCACCAGCCCGAGGAGCCGGAAGTCTTTATCCTATTGCCTTCTGACAAATGTTTACGGTTTACCAATAGTTTCACATAATTAGTACCGTTTCCTCATAGTACAGTGCAACGTGATGTCCGAAATGGCTGACAAAATTAGGTACAAGCACGAAATATATGCATGACAATATATGGTATATGTATAGCTTGGAAATTGTGACCGTTGCTCGCTCGCTCCGCTCGCTCGTAAAAATCTAGTCCAACCTCACAACCGATCCCACACGTTCGCAAATTTGAAATATGTCGCCACCATATCGAATAATGAACGGAAGATGGATTGGTTTTAGGTTAGGCTATAGCTTTCGTGCGAGCGCAGCGAACGAGAGACGCGTAAAGGTGTGTCACAAACCATCGGTTTGGCACATACGGACATTGATATATTCGCACCAGCCCGAAGAGCCGGAAGTCTTTATCCTATTGCCTTCTGACAAATGTTTACGGTTTACCAATAGTTTCACATAATTAGTACCGTTTCCTCATAGTACAGTGCAACGTGATGTCCGAAATGGCTGACAAAATTAGGTACAAGCACGAAATATATGCAAGACAATATATGGTATATGTATAGCTTGGAAATTGTGACCGTTGCTCGCTCGCTCCGCTCGCTCGTAAAAATCTAGTCCAACCCCACAACCGATCCGACACGTTCGCAAATTTGAAATATGTCGCCATCATATCGAATAATGAACGCAAGATGGATTGGTTTTAGGTTAGGCTATAGTTTTCGAGCGAGCGCAGCGAGCGAGAGATGCGTATAGGTGTGTCATAAACCAACGGTTTGGCACATACGGACATTGAAATATTCGCACCAGCCCGAGGAGCCGGAAGTATTTATCCTATTGCCTACCGACACATGTTTACAGTTTATGAATAGTTTCACATAAATAGTACTATTTCCTCATAGTACAGTGCAATGTGATGTCCGAAAGGGCTGACAAAATTAGGTAATAACACGAAATATATGGAAGGCAATATAAGGTATATGTATAGCTTGGAAATTGTGACCGTTGCTCGCTAGCTCCGCTCGCTCGTAAAAATCTAGTACAACCTCACAACCGATCCGACACGTTCGCAAATTTGAAATATGTCGCCACCATATCGAATAATGAACGGAAGATGGATTGGTTTTAGGTTAGGCTATAGCTTTCGTGCGAGCGCAGCGAACGAGGGACGCGTAAAGGTGTGTCACAAACCAACGGTTTGGCACATACGGACATTGAAATATTCGCACCAGCCCGAGGAGCCGGAAGTATTTATCCTATTGCCTACCGACACATGTTTACAGTTTATGAATAGTTTCACATAAATAGTACTATTTCCTCATAGTACAGTGCAATGTGTTGTCCGAAAGGGCTGAGAAAATTAGGTAATAACACGAAATATATGGAAGGCAATATAAGGTATATGTATAGCTTGGAAATTGTGACCGTTGCTCGCTCGCTCCGCTCGCTCATAAAAATCTAGTCCAACCTCACAACCGATCCCACACGTTCGCAAATTTAAAATATGTCGCCACCATATCGAATAATGAACGGAAGATGGATTGGTTTTAGGTTAGGCTATAGCTTTCGTGCGAGCGCAGCGAACGAGAGACGCGTAAAGGTGTGTCACAAACCAACGGTTTGGCACATACGGACATTGAAATATTCGCACCAGCCCGAGGAGCCGGAAGTCTTTATCCTATTGCCTTCTGACAAATGTTTACGGTTTACCAATAGTTTCACATAATTAGTACCGTTTCCTCATAGTACAGTGCAACGTGATGTCCGAAATGGCTGACAAAATTAGGTACAAGCACGAAATATATGCAAGACAATATATGGTATATGTATAGCTTGGAAATTGTGACCGTTGCTCGCTCGCTCCGCTCGCTCGTAAAAATCTAGTCCAACCCCACAACCGATCCGACACGTTCGCAAATTTGAAATATGTCGCCATCATATCGAGAATGACGGAAGATGGATTGGTTTTAGGTTAGGCTATAGTTTTCGAGCGAGCGCAGCGAACGAGAGACGCGTAAAGGTGTGTCACAAACCATCGGTTTGGCACATACGGACATTGATATATTCGCACCAGCCCGAAGAGCCGGAAGTCTTTATCCTATTGCCTTCTGACAAATGTTTACGGTTTACCAATAGTTTCACATAATTAGTACCGTTTCCTCATAGTACAGTGCAACGTGATGTCCGAAATGGCTGACAAAATTAGGTACAAGCACGAAATATATGCAAGACAATATATGGTATATGTATAGCTTGGAAATTGTGACCGTTGCTCGCTCGCTCCGCTCGCTCGTAAAAATCTAGTCCAACCCCACAACCAATCCGACACGTTCGCAAATTTGAAATATGTCGCCATCATATCGAATAATGAACGCAAGATGGATTGGTTTTAGGTTAGGCTATAGTTTTAGAGCGAGCGCAGCGAGCGAGAGACCCGTATAGGTGTGTCATAAACCAACGGTTTGGCACATACGGACATTGAAATATTCGCACCAGCCCGAGGAGCCGGAAGTATTTATCCTATTGCCTACCGACACATGTTTACAGTTTATGAATAGTTTCACATAAATAGTACTATTTCCTCATAGTACAGTGCAATGTGATGTCCGAAATGGCTGACAAAATTAGGTAATAACACGAAATATATGGAAGGCAATATAAGGTATTTGTATAGCTTGGAAATTGTGACCGTTGCTTGCTCGCTCCGCTCGCTCGTAAAAATCTAGTCCAACCTCACAACCGATCCCACACGTTCGCAAATTTGAAATATGTCGCCACCATATCGAATAATGAACGGAAGATGGATTGGTTTTAGGTTAGGCTATAGCTTTCGTTCGAGCGCAGCGAACGAGAGACGCGTAAAGGTGTGTCACAAACCATCGGTTTGGCACATACGGACATTGATATATTCGCACCAGCCCGAGGAGCCGGAAGTCTTTATCCTATTGCCTTCTGACAAATGTTTACGGTTTACGAATAGTTTCACATAATTAGTACCGTTTCCTCATAGTACAGTGCAACGTGATGTCCGAAATGGCTGACAAAATTAGGTAATAACACGAAATATATGGAAGGCAATGTAAGGTATTTGTATAGCTTGGAAATTGTGACCGTTGCTTGCTCGCTCCGCTCGCTCGTAAAAATCTAGTCCAACCTCACAACCGATCCCACACGTTCGCAAATTTGAAATATGTCGCCACCATATCGAATAATGAACGGAAGATGGATTGGTTTTAGGTTAGGCTATAGCTTTCGTTCGAGCGCAGCGAACGAGAGACGCGTAAAGTTGTGTCACAAACCATCGGTTTGGCACATACGGACATTGATATATTCGCACCAGCCCGAGGAGCCGGAAGTCTTTATCCTATTGCCTTCTGACAAATGTTTACGGTTTACCAATAGTTTCACATAATTACTACCGTTTCCTCATAGTACAGTGCAACGTGATGTCCGAAATGGCTGACAAAATTAGGTACAAGCACGAAATATATGCATGACAATATATGGTATATGTATAGCTTGGAAATTGTGACCGTTGCTCGCTCGCTCCGCTCGCTCGTAAAAATCTAGTCCAACCTCACAACCGATCCCACACGTTCGCAAATTTGAAATATGTCGCCACCATATCGAATAATGAACGGAAGATGGATTGGTTTTAGGTTAGGCTATAGCTTTCGTGCGAGCGCAGCGAACGAGAGACGCGTAAAGGTGTGTCACAAACCATCGGTTTGGCACATACGGACATTGATATATTCGCACCAGCCCGAAGAGCCGGAAGTCTTTATCCTATTGCCTTCTGACAAATGTTTACGGTTTACCAATAGTTTCACATAATTAGTACCGTTTCCTCATAGTACAGTGCAACGTGATGTCCGAAATGGCTGACAAAATTAGGTACAAGCACGAAATATATGCAAGACAATATATGGTATATGTATAGCTTGGAAATTGTGACCGTTGCTCGCTCGCTCCGCTCGCTCGTAAAAATCTAGTCCAACCCCACAACCAATCCGACACGTTCGCAAATTTGAAATATGTCGCCATCATATCGAATAATGAACGCAAGATGGATTGGTTTTAGGTTAGGCTATAGTTTTCGAGCGAGCGCAGCGAGCGAGAGACGCGTATAGGTGTGTCATAAACCAACGGTTTGGCACATACGGACATTGAAATATTCGCACCAGCCCGAGGAGCCGGAAGTATTTATCCTATTGCCTACCGACACATGTTTACAGTTTATGAATAGTTTCACATAAATAGTACTATTTCCTCATAGTACAGTGCAATGTGATGTCCGAAATGGCTGACAAAATTAGGTAATAACACGAAATATATGGAAGGCAATATAAGGTATTTGTATAGCTTGGAAATTGTGACCGTTGCTTGCTCGCTCCGCTCGCTCGTAAAAATCTAGTCCAACCTCACAACCGATCCCACACGTTCGCAAATTTGAAATATGTCGCCACCATATCGAATAATGAACGGAAGATGGATTGGTTTTAGGTTAGGCTATAGCTTTCGTTCGAGCGCAGCGAACGAGAGACGCGTAAAGGTGTGTCACAAACCATCGGTTTGGCACATACGGACATTGATATATTCGCACCAGCCCGAGGAGCCGGAAGTCTTTATCCTATTGCCTTCTGACAAATGTTTACGGTTTACCAATAGTTTCACATAATTAGTACCGTTTCCTCATAGTACAGTGCAACGTGATGTCCGAAATGGCTGACAAAATTAGGTACAAGCACGAAATATATGCATGACAATATATGGTATATGTATAGCTTGGAAATTGTGACCGTTGCTCGCTCGCTCCGCTCGCTCGTAAAAATCTAGTCCAACCTCACAACCGATCCCACACGTTCGCAAATTTGAAATATGTCGCCACCATATCGAATAATGAACGGAAGATGGATTGGTTTTAGGTTAGGCTATAGCTTTCGTGCGAGCGCAGCGAACGAGAGACGCGTAAAGGTGTGTCACAAACTATCGGTTTGGCACATACGGACATTGATATATTCGCACCAGCCCGAAGAGCCGGAAGTCTTTATCCTATTGCCTTCTGACAAATGTTTACGGTTTACCAATAGTTTCACATAATTAGTACCGTTTCCTCATAGTACAGTGCAACGTGATGTCCGAAATGGCTGACAAAATTAGGTACAAGCACGAAATATATGCAAGACAATATATGGTATATGTATAGCTTGGAAATTGTGACCGTTGCTCGCTCGCTCCGCTCGCTCGTAAAAATCTAGTCCAACCCCACAACCAATCCGACACGTTCGCAAATTTGAAATATGTCGCCATCATATCGAATAATGAACGCAAGATGGATTGGTTTTAGGTAAGGCTATAGTTTTAGAGCGAGCGCAGCGAGCGAGAGACGCGTATAGGTGTGTCATAAACCAACGGTTTGGCACATACGGACATTGAAATATTCGCACCAGCCCGAGGAGCCGGAAGTATTTATCCTATTGCCTACCGACACATGTTTACAGTTTATGAATAGTTTCACATAAATAGTACTATTTCCTCATAGTACAGTGCAATGTTATGTCCGAAATGGCTGACAAAATTAGGTAATAACACGAAATATATGGAAGGCAATATAAGGTATTTGTATAGCTTGGAAATTGTGACCGTTGCTTGCTCGCTCCGCTCGCTCGTAAAAATCTAGTCCAACCTCACAACCGATCCCACACGTTCGCAAATTTGAAATATGTCGCCACCATATCGAATAATGAACGGAAGATGGATTGGTTTTAGGTTAAGCTATAGCTTTCCTTCGAGCGCAGCGAACGAGAGACGCGTAAAGGTGTGTCACAAACCATCGGTTTGGCACATACGGACATTGATATATTCGCACCAGCCCGAGGAGCCGGAAGTCTTTATCCTATTGCCTTCTGACAAATGTTTACGGTTTACCAATAGTTTCACATAATTAGTACCGTATCCTCATAGTACAGTGCAACGTGATGTCCGAAATGGCTGACAAAATTAGGTACAAGCACGAAATATATGCAAGACAATATATGGTATATGTATAGCTTGGAAATTGTGACCGTTGCTCGCTCGCTCCGCTCGCTCGTAAAAATCTAGTCCAACCCCACAACCGATCCGACACGTTCGCAAATTTGAAATATGTCGCCATCATATCGAATAATGAACGCAAGATGGATTGGTTTTAGGTTAGGCTATAGTTTTCGAGCGAGCGCAGCGAGCGAGAGATGCGTATAGGTGTGTCATAAACCAACGGTTTGGCACATACGGACATTGAAATATTCGCACCAGCCCGAGGAGCCGGAAGTATTTATCCTATTGCCTACCGACACATGTTTACAGTTTATGAATAGTTTCACATAAATAGTACTATTTCCTCATAGTACAGTGCAATGTGATGTCCGAAAGGGCTGACAAAATTAGGTAATAACACGAAATATATGGAAGGCAATATAAGGTATATGTATAGCTTGGAAATTGTGATCGTTGCTCGCTCGCTCCGCTCGCTCATAAAAATCTAGTCCAACCTCACAACCGATCCCACACGTTCGCAAATTTGAAATATGTCGCCACCATATCGAATAATGAACGGAAGATGGATTGGTTTTAGGTTAGGCTATAGCTTTCGTGCGAGCGCAGCGAACGAGAGACGCGTAAAGGTGTGTCACAAACCAACGGTTTGGCACATACGGACATTGAAATATTCGCACCAGCCCGAGGAGCCGGAAGTCTTTATCCTATTGCCTTCTGACAAATGTTTACGGTTTACCAATAGTTTCACATAATTAGTACCGTTTCCTCATAGTACAGTGCAACGTGATGTCCGAAATGGCTGACAAAATTAGGTACAAGCACGAAATATATGCAAGACAATATATGGTATATGTATAGCTTGGAAATTGTGACCGTTGCTCGCTCGCTCCGCTCGCTCGTAAAAATCTAGTCCAACCCCACAACCGATCCGACACGTTCGCAAATTTGAAATATGTCGCCATCATATCGAGAATGACGGAAGATGGATTGGTTTTAGGTTAGGCTATAGTTTTCGAGCGAGCGCAGCGAACGAGAGACGCGTAAAGGTGTGTCACAAACCATCGGTTTGGCACATACGGACATTGATATATTCGCACCAGCCCGAAGAGCCGGAAGTCTTTATCCTATTGCCTTCTGACAAATGTTTACGGTTTACCAATAGTTTCACATAATTAGTGCCGTTTCCTCATAGTACAGTGCAACGTGATGTCCGAAATGGCTGACAAAATTAGGTACAAGCACGAAATATATGCAAGACAATATATGGTATATGTATAGCTTGGAAATTGTGACCGTTGCTCGCTCGCTCCGCTCGCTCGTAAAAATCTAGTCCAACCCCACAACCAATCCGACACGTTCGCAAATTTGAAATATGTCGCCATCATATCGAATAATGAACGCAAGATGGATTGGTTTTAGGTTAGGCTATAGTTTTCGAGCGAGCGCAGCGAGCGAGAGACGCGTATAGGTGTGTCATAAACTAACGGTTTGGCACATACGGACATTGAAATATTCGCACCAGCCCGAGGAGCCGGAAGTATTTATCCTATTGCCTACCGACACATGTTTACAGTTTATGAATAGTTTCACATAAATAGTACTATTTCCTCATAGTACAGTGCAATGTGATGTCCGAAATGGCTGACAAAATTAGGTAATAACATGAAATATATGGAAGGCAATATAAGGTATTTGTATAGCTTGGAAATTGTGACCGTTGCTTGCTCGCTCCGCTCGCTCGTAAAAATCTAGTCCAACCTCACAACCGATCCCACACGTTCGCAAATTTGAAATATGTCGCCACCATATCGAATAATGAACGGAAGTTGGATTGGTTTTAGGTTAGGCTATAGCTTTCGTTCGAGCGCAGCGAACGAGAGACGCGTAAAGGTGTGTCACAAACCATCGGTTTGGCACATACGGACATTGATATATTCGCACCAGCCCGAGGAGCCGGAAGTCTTTATCCTATTGCCTTCTGACAAATGTTTACGGTTTACCAATAGTTTCACATAATTAGTACCGTTTCCTCATAGTACAGTGCAACGTGATGTCCGAAATGGCTGACAAAATTAGGTACAAGCACGAAATATATGCATGACAATATATGGTATATGTATAGCTTGGAAATTGTGACCGTTGCTCGCTCGCTCCGCTCGCTCGTAAAAATCTAGTCCAACCTCACAACCGATCCCACACGTTCGCAAATTTGAAATATGTCGCCACCATATCGAATAATGAACGGAAGATGGATTGGTTTTAGGTTAGGCTATAGCTTTCGTGCGAGCGCTGCGAACGAGAGACGCGTAAAGGTGTGTCACAAACTATCGGTTTGGCACATACGGACATTGATATATTCGCACCAGCCCGAAGAGCCGGAAGTCTTTATCCTATTGCCTTCTGACAAATGTTTACGGTTTACCAATAGTTTCACATAATTAGTACCGTTTCCTCATAGTACAGTGCAACGTGATGTCCGAAATGGCTGACAAAATTAGGTACAAGCACGAAATATATGCAAGACAATATATGGTATATGTATAGCTTGGAAATTGTGACCGTTGCTCGCTCGCTCCGCTCGCTCGTAAAAATCTAGTCCAACCCCACAACCAATCCGACACGTTCGCAAATTTGAAATATGTCGCCATCATATCGAATAATGAACGCAAGATGGATTGGTTTTAGGTTAGGCTATAGTTTTCGAGCGAGCGCAGCGAGCGAGAGACGCGTATAGGTGTGTCATAAACCAACGGTTTGGCACATACGGACATTGAAATATTCGCACCAGCCCGAGGAGCCGGAAGTATTTATCCTATTGCCTACCGACACATGTTTACAGTTTATGAATAGTTTCACATAAATAGTACTATTTCCTCATAGTACAGTGCAATGTGATGTCCGAAATGGCTGACAAAATTAGGTAATAACACGAAATATATGGAAGGCAATATAAGGTATTTGTATAGCTTGGAAATTGTGACCGTTGCTTGCTCGCTCCGCTCGCTCGTAAAAATCTAGTCCAACCTCACAACCGATCCCACACGTTCGCAAATTTGAAATATGTCGCCACCATATCGAATAATGAACGGAAGATGGATTGGTTTTAGGTTAGGCTATAGCTTTCGTTCGAGCGCAGCGAACGAGAGACGCGTAAAGGTGTGTCACAAACCATCGGTTTGGCACATACGGACATTGATATATTCGCACCAGCCCGAGGAGCCGGAAGTCTTTATCCTATTGCCTTCTGACAAATGTTTACGGTTTACCAATAGTTTCACATAATTAGTACCGTTTCCTCATAGTACAGTGCAACGTGATGTCCGAAATGGCTGACAAAATTAGGTACAAGCACGAAATATATGCATGACAATATATGGTATATGTATAGCTTGGAAATTGTGACCGTTGCTCGCTCGCTCCGCTCGCTCGTAAAAATCTAGTCCAACCTCACAACCGATCCCACACGTTCGCAAATTTGAAATATGTCGCCACCATATCGAATAATGAACGGAAGATGGATTGGTTTTAGGTTAGGCTATAGCTTTCGTGCGAGCGCAGCGAACGAGAGACGCGTAAAGGTGTGTCACAAACTATCGGTTTGGCACATACGGACATTGATATATTCGCACCAGCCCGAAGAGCCGGAAGTCTTTATCCTATTGCCTTCTGACAAATGTTTACGGTTTACCAATAGTTTCACATAATTAGTACCGTTTCCTCATAGTACAGTGCAACGTGATGTCCGAAATGGCTGACAAAATTAGGTACAAGCACGAAATATATGCAAGACAATATATGGTATATGTATAGCTTGGAAATTGTGACCGTTGCTCGCTCGCTCCGCTCGCTCGTAAAAATCTAGTCCAACCCCACAACCGATCCGACACGTTCGCAAATTTGAAATATGTCGCCATCATATCGAATAATGAACGCAAGATGGATTGGTTTTAGGTTAGGCTATAGTTTTCGAGCGAGCGCAGCGAGCGAGAGACGCGTATAGGTGTGTCATAAACCAACGATTTGGCACATACGGACATTGAAATATTCGCACCAGCCCGAGGAGCCGGAAGTCTTTATCCTATTGCCTTCTGACAAATGTTTACGGTTTACCAATAGTTTCACATAATTAGTACCGTTTCCTCATACTACAGTGCAACGTGATGTCCGAAATGGCTGACAAAATTAGGTACAAGTACGAAATATATGCAAGACAATATATGGTATATGTATAGCTTGGAAATTGTGACCGTTGCTCGCTCGCTCCGCTCGCTCGTAATAATCTAGTCCAACCCCACAACCGATCCGACACGTTCGCAAATTTGAAATATGTCGCCATCATATCGAATAATGAACGCAAGATGGATTGGTTTTAGGTTAGGCTATAGTTTTCGAGCGAGCGCAGCGAGCGAGAGATGCGTATAGGTGTGTCATAAACCAACGGTTTGGCACATACGGACATTGAAATATTCGCACCAGCCCGAGGAGCCGGAAGTATTTATCCTATTGCCTACCGACACATGTTTACAGTTTATGAATAGTTTCACATAAATAGTACTATTTCCTCATAGTACAGTGCAATGTGATGTCCGAAAGGGCTGACAAAATTAGGTAATAACACGAAATATATGGAAGGCAATATAAGGTATATGTATAGCTTGGAAATTGTGACCGTTGCTCGCTCGCTCCGCTCGCTCATAAAAATCTAGTCCAACCTCACAACCGATCCCACACGTTCGCAAATTTGAAATATGTCGCCACCATATCGAATAATGAACGGAAGATGGATTGGTTTTAGGTTAGGCTATAGCTTTCGTGCGAGCGCAGCGAACGAGAGACGCGTAAAGGTGTGTCACAAACCAACGGTTTGGCACATACGGACATTGAAATATTCGCACCAGCCCGAGGAGCCGGAAGTCTTTATCCTATTGCCTTCTGACAAATGTTTACGGTTTACCAATAGTTTCACATAATTAGTACCGTTTCCTCATAGTACAGTGCAACGTGATGTCCGAAATGGCTGACAAAATTAGGTACAAGCACGAAATATATGCAAGACAATATATGGTATATGTATAGCTTGGAAATTGTGACCGTTGCTCGCTCGCTCCGCTCGCTCGTAAAAATCTAGTCCAACCCCACAACCGATCCGACACGTTCGCAAATTTGAAATATGTCGCCATCATATCGAGAATGACGGAAGATGGATTGGTTTTAGGTTAGGCTATAGTTTTCGAGCGAGCGCAGCGAACGAGAGACGCGTAAAGGTGTGTCACAAACCATCGGTTTGGCACATACGGACATTGATATATTCGCACCAGCCCGAAGAGCCGGAAGTCTTTATCCTATTGCCTTCTGACAAATGTTTACGGTTTACCAATAGTTTCACATAATTAGTACCGTTTCCTCATAGTACAGTGCAACGTGATGTCCGAAATGGCTGACAAAATTAGGTACAAGCACGAAATATATGCAAGACAATATATGGTATATGTATAGCTTGGAAATTGTGACCGTTGCTCGCTCGCTCCGCTCGCTCGTAAAAATCTAGTCCAACCCCACAAAAAATCCGACACGTTCGCAAATTTGAAATATGTCGCCATCATATCGAATAATGAACGCAAGATGGATTGGTTTTAGGTTAGGCTATAGTTTTAGAGCGAGCGCAGCGAGCGAGAGACCCGTATAGGTGTGTCATAAACCAACGGTTTGGCACATACGGATATTGAAATATTCGCACCAGCCCGAGGAGCCGGAAGTATTTATCCTATTGCCTACCGACACATGTTTACAGTTTATGAATAGTTTCACATAAATAGTACTATTTCCTCATAGTACAGTGCAATGTGATGTCCGAAATGGCTGACAAAATTAGGTAATAACACGAAATATATGGAAGGCAATATAAGGTATTTGTATAGCTTGGAAATTGTGACCGTTGCTTGCTCGCTCCGCTCGCTCGTAAAAATCTAGTCCAACCTCACAACCGATCCCACACGTTCGCAAATTTGAAATATGTCGCCACCATATCGAATAATGAACGGAAGATGGATTGGTTTTAGGTTAGGCTATAGCTTTCGTTCGAGCGCAGCGAACGAGAGACGCGTAAAGGTGTGTCACAAACCATCGGTTTGGCACATACGGACATTGATATATTCGCACCAGCCCGAGGAGCCGGAAGTCTTTATCCTATTGCCTTCTGACAAATGTTTACGGTTTACGAATAGTTTCACATAATTAGTACCGTTTCCTCATAGTACAGTGCAACGTGATGTCCGAAATGGCTGACAAAATTAGGTACAAGCACGAAATATATGCAAGACAATATATGGTATATGTATAGCTTGGAAATTGTGACCGTTGCTCTCTCGCTCCGCTCGCTCGTAAAAATCTAGTCCAACCTCACAACCGATCCGACACGTTCGCAAATTTGAAATATGTCGCCATCATATCGACTAATGAACGCAAGATGGATTGGTTTTAGGTTAGGCTATAGTTTTCGAGCGAGCGCCGCGAGCGAGAGACGCGTAAAGGTGTGTCATAAACCAACGGTTTGGCACATACGGACATAGAAATATTCGCACCAATCCGAGGAGCCGGAAGTATTTATCCTATTGCCTACCGACACATGTTTACAGTTTATGAATAGTTTCACATAAATAGTACTATTTCCTCATAGTACAGTGCAATGTGATGTCCGAAATGGCTGACAAAATTAGGTAATAACACGAAATATATGGAAGGCAATATAAGGTATTTGTATAGCTTGGAAATTGTGACCGTTGCTTGCTCGCTCCGCTCGCTCGTAAAAATCTAGTCCAACCTCACAACCGATCCCACACGTTCGCAAATTTGAAATATGTCGCCACCATATCGAATAATGAACGGAAGATGGATTGGTTTTAGGTTAGGCTATAGCTTTCGTTCGAGCGCAGCGAACGAGAGACGCGTAAAGTTGTGTCACAAACCATCGGTTTGGCACATACGGACATTGATATATTCGCACCAGCCCGAGGAGCCGGAAGTCTTTATCCTATTGCCTTCTGACAAATGTTTACGGTTTACCAATAGTTTCACATAATTAGTACCGTTTCCTCATAGTACAGTGCAACGTGATGTCCGAAATGGCTGACAAAATTAGGTACAAGCACGAAATATATGCAAGACAATATATGGTATATGTATAGCTTGGAAATTGTGACCGTTGCTCGCTCGCTCCGCTCGCTCGTAAAAATCTAGTCCAACCCCACAACCAATCCGACACGTTCGCAAATTTGAAATATGTCGCCATCATATCGAATAATGAACGCAAGATGGATTGGTTTTAGGTTAGGCTATAGTTTTCGAGCGAGCGCAGCGAGCGAGAGACGCGTATAGGTGTGTCATAAACTAACGGTTTGGCACATACGGACATTGAAATATTCGCACCAGCCCGAGGAGCCGGAAGTATTTATCCTATTGCCTACCGACACATGTTTACAGTTTATGAATAGTTTCACATAAATAGTACTATTTCCTCATAGTACAGTGCAATGTGATGTCCGAAATGGCTGACAAAATTAGGTAATAACACGAAATATATGGAAGGCAATATAAGGTATTTGTATAGCTTGGAAATTGTGACCGTTGCTTGCTCGCTCCGCTCGCTCGTAAAAATCTAGTCCAACCTCACAACCGATCCCACACGTTCGCAAATTTGAAATATGTCGCCACCATATCGAATAATGAACGGAAGATGGATTGGTTTTAGGTTAGGCTATAGCTTTCGTTCGAGCGCAGCGAACGAGAGACGCGTAAAGGTGTGTCACAAACCATCGGTTTGGCACATACGGACATTGATATATTCGCACCAGCCCGAGGAGCCGGAAGTCTTTATCCTATTGCCTTCTGACAAATGTTTACGGTTTACCAATAGTTTCACATAATTAGTACCGTTTCCTCATAGTACAGTGCAACGTGATGTCCGAAATGGCTGACAAAATTAGGTACAAGCACGAAATATATGCATGACAATATATGGTATATGTATAGCTTGGAAATTGTGACCGTTGCTCGCTCGCTCCGCTCGCTCGTAAAAATCTAGTCCAACCTCACAACCGATCCCACACGTTCGCAAATTTGAAATATGTCGCCACCATATCGAACAATGAACGGAAGATGGATTGGTTTTAGGTTAGGCTATAGCTTTCGTGCGAGCGCTGCGAACGAGAGACGCGTAAAGGTGTGTCACAAACCATCGGTTTGGCACATACGGACATTGATATATTCGCACCAGCCCGAGGAGCCGGAAGTCTTTATCCTATTGCCTTCTGACAAATGTTTACGGTTTACCAATAGTTTCACATAATTAGTACCGTTTCCTCATAGTACAGTGCAACGTGATGTCCGAAATGGCTGACAAAATTAGGTACAAGCACGAAATATATGCAAGACAATATATGGTATATGTATAGCTTGGAAATTGTGACCGTTGCTCGCTCGCTCCGCTCGCTCGTAAAAATCTAGTCCAACCCCACAACCGATCCGACACGTTCGCAAATTTGAAATATGTCGCCATCATATCGAATAATGAACGCAAGATGGATTGGTTTTAGGTTAGGCTATAGTTTTCGAGCGAGCGCAGCGAGCGAGAGACGCGTATAGGTGTGTCATAAACCAACGATTTGGCACATACGGACATTGAAATATTCGCACCAGCCCGAGGAGCCGGAAGTCTTTATCCTATTGCCTTCTGACAAATGTTTACGGTTTACCAATAGTTTCACATAATTAGTACCGTTTCCTCATACTACAGTGCAACGTGATGTCCGAAATGGCTGACAAAATTAGGTACAAGTACGAAATATATGCAAGACAATATATGGTATATGTATAGCTTGGAAATTGTGACCGTTGCTCGCTCGCTCCGCTCGCTCGTAATAATCTAGTCCAACCCCACAACCGATCCGACACGTTCGCAAATTTGAAATATGTCGCCATCATATCGAATAATGAACGCAAGATGGATTGGTTTTAGGTTAGGCTATAGTTTTCGAGCGAGCGCAGCGAGCGAGAGATGCGTATAGGTGTGTCATAAACCAACGGTTTGGCACATACGGACATTGAAATATTCGCACCAGCCCGAGGAGCCGGAAGTATTTATCCTATTGCCTACCGACACATGTTTACAGTTTATGAATAGTTTCACATAAATAGTACTATTTCCTCATAGTACAGTGCAATGTGATGTCCGAAAGGGCTGACAAAATTAGGTAATAACACGAAATATATGGAAGGCAATATAAGGTATATGTATAGCTTGGAAATTGTGACCGTTGCTCGCTAGCTCCGCTCGCTCGTAAAAATCTAGTCCAACCTCACAACCGATCCGACACGTTCGCAAATTTGAAATATGTCGCCACCATATCGAATAATGAACGGAAGATGGATTGGTTTTAGGTTAGGCTATAGCTTTCGTGCGAGCGCAGCGAACGAGAGACGCGTAAAGGTGTGTCACAAACCAACGGTTTGGCACATACGGACATTGAAATATTCGCACCAGCCCGAGGAGCCGGAAGTATTTATCCTATTGCCTACCGACACATGTTTACAGTTTATGAATAGTTTCACATAAATAGTACTATTTCCTCATAGTACAGTGCAATGTGTTGTCCGAAAGGGCTGACAAAATTAGGTAATAACACGAAATATATGGAAGGCAATATAAGGTATATGTATAGCTTGGAAATTGTGACCGTTGCTCGCTCGCTCCGCTCGCTCATAAAAATCTAGTCCAACCTCACAACCGATCCCACACGTTCGCAAATTTGAAATATGTCGCCACCATATCGAATAATGAACGGAAGATGGATTGGTTTTAGGTTAGGCTATAGCTTTCGTGCGAGCGCAGCGAACGAGAGACGCGTAAAGGTGTGTCACAAACCAACGGTTTGGCACATACGGACATTGAAATATTCGCACCAGCCCGAGGAGCCGGAAGTCTTTATCCTATTGCCTTCTGACAAATGTTTACGGTTTACCAATAGTTTCACATAATTAGTACCGTTTCCTCATAGTACAGTGCAACGTGATGTCCGAAATGGCTGACAAAATTAGGTACAAGCACGAAATATATGCAAGACAATATATGGTATATGTATAGCTTGGAAATTGTGACCGTTGCTCGCTCGCTCCGCTCGCTCGTAAAAATCTAGTCCAACCCCACAACCGATCCGACACGTTCGCAAATTTGAAATATGTCGCCATCATATCGAATAATGAACGCAAGATGGATTGGTTTTAGGTTAGGCTATAGTTTTCGAGCGAGCGCAGCGAGCGAGAGACGCGTATAGGTGTGTCATAAACCAACGATTTGGCACATACGGACATTGAAATATTCGCACCAGCCCGAGGAGCCGGAAGTCTTTATCCTATTGCCTTCTGACAAATGTTTACGGTTTACCAATAGTTTCACATAAATAGTACTATTTCCTCATAGTACAGTGCAATGTGATGTCCGAAAGGGCTGACAAAATTAGGTAATAACACGAAATATATGGAAGGCAATATAAGGTATATGTATAGCTTGGAAATTGTGACCGTTGCTCGCTAGCTCCGCTCGCTCGTAAAAATCTAGTCCAACCTCACAACCGATCCGACACGTTCGCAAATTTGAAATATGTCGCCACCATATCGAATAATGAACGGAAGATGGATTGGTTTTAGGTTAGGCTATAGCTTTCGTGCGAGCGCAGCGAACGAGAGACGCGTAAAGGTGTGTCACAAACCAACGGTTTGGCACATACGGACATTGAAATATTCGCACCAGCCCGAGGAGCCGGAAGTATTTATCCTATTGCCTACCGACACATGTTTACAGTTTATGAATAGTTTCACATAAATAGTACTATTTCCTCATAGTACAGTGCAATGTGTTGTCCGAAAGGGCTGACAAAATTAGGTAATAACACGAAATATATGGAAGGCAATATAAGGTATATGTATAGCTTGGAAATTGTGACCGTTGCTCGCTCGCTCCGCTCGCTCATAAAAATCTAGTCCAACCTCACAACCGATCCCACACGTTCGCAAATTTGAAATATGTCGCCACCATATCGAATAATGAACGGAAGATGGATTGGTTTTAGGTTAGGCTATAGCTTTCGTGCGAGCGCAGCGAACGAGAGACGCGTAAAGGTGTGTCACAAACCAACGGTTTGGCACATACGGACATTGAAATATTCGCACCAGCCCGAGGAGCCGGAAGTCTTTATCCTATTGCCTTCTGACAAATGTTTACGGTTTACCAATAGTTTCACATAATTAGTACCGTTTCCTCATAGTACAGTGCAACGTGATGTCCGAAATGGCTGACAAAATTAGGTACAAGCACGAAATATATGCAAGACAATATATGGTATGTGTATAGCTTGGAAATTGTGACCGTTGCTCGCTCGCTCCGCTCGCTCGTAAAAATCTAGTCCAACCCCACAACCGATCCGACACGTTCGCAAATTTGAAATATGTCGCCATCATATCGAGAATGACGGAAGATGGATTGGTTTTAGGTTAGGCTATAGTTTTCGAGCGAGCGCAGCGAGCGAGCGACGCGTAAATGTGTGTCTCAAACCAACGGTTTGGCACATACGGACATTGAAATATTCGCACCAGCCCGAGGAGACGGAAGTATTTATCCTATTGCCTACCGACACATGTTTACTGTTTATGAATAGTTTCACATAATTAGTACCGTTTCCTCGTAGTACAGTGCAACGTGATGTCCGAAATGGCTGACAAAATTAGGTACAAGCATTAAATATATGCAAGACAATATATGTTATATGTATAGCTTGGAAATTGTGACCGTTGCTCGCTCGCTCCGCTCGCTCGTAAAAATCTAGTCCAACCCCACAACCGATCCGACACGTTCGCAAATTTGAAATATGTCGCCATCATATCGAGAATGACGGAAGATGGATTGGTTTTAGGTTAGGCTATAGTTTTCGAGCGAGCGCAGCGAGCGAGCGACGCGTAAATGTGTGTCTCAAACCAACGGTTTGGCACATACGGACATTGAAATATTCGCACCAGACCGAGGAGACGGAAGTATTTATCCTATTGCCTACCGGCACATGTTTACAGTTTATGAATAGTTTCACATAATTAGTACCGTTTCCTCATAGTACAGTGCAACGTGATGTCCGAAATGGCTGACAAAATTAGGTACAAGCACGAAATATATGCAAGACAATATATGGTATATGTATAGCTTGGAAATTGTGACCGTTGCTCGCTCGCTCCGCTCGCTCGTAAAAATCTAGTCCAACCTCACAACCGATCCGACACGTTCGCAAATTTGAAATATGTCGCCATCATATCGAATAATGAACGCAAGATGGATTGGTTTTAGGTTAGGCTATAGTTTTCGTGCGAGCGCCGCGAGCGAGAGACGCGTAAAGGTGTGTCATAAACCAACGGTTTGGCACATACGGACATTGAAATATTCGCACCAGCCCGAGGAGCCGGAAGTATTTATCCTATTGCCTACCGACACATGTTTACAGTTTATGAATAGTTTCACATAAATAGTACTATTTCCACATAGTACAGTGCAATGTGATGTCCGAAATGGCTGACAAAATTAGGTAATAACACGAAATATATGGAAGGCAATATAAGGTATTTGTATAGCTTGGAAATTGTGACCGTTGCTCCGCTCGCTCCGCTCGCTCGTAAAATCTAGTCCAACCTCACAACCGATCCCACACGTTCGCAAATTTGAAATATGTCGCCACCATATCGAATAATGAACGGAAGATGGATTGGTTTTAGGTTAGGCTATAGCTTTCGTTCGAGCGCACGTGAACGAAGAGACGCGTAAAGGTGTGTCACAAACCATCGGTTTGGCACATACGGACATTGATATATTCGCACCAGCCCGAGGAGCCGGAAGTCTTTCCTATTGCCTTCTGACAAATGTTTACGGTTTACCAATAGTTTCACATAATTAGTACCGTTTCCTCATAGTACAGTGCAACGTGATGTCCGAAATGGCTGACAAAATTAGGTACAAGCACGAAATATATGCAAGACAATATATGGTATA
This sequence comes from Bombus affinis, assembly GCF_024516045.1. Lineage (NCBI taxonomy): Eukaryota > Metazoa > Arthropoda > Insecta > Hymenoptera > Apidae > Bombus > Bombus affinis. The sequence continues at coordinate 64,623 of NW_026109017.1, read as the reverse complement.
TGTATAGCTTGGAAATTGTGACTGTTGCTCGCTCGCTCCGCTCGCTCGTAAAAATCTAGTCCAACCCCACAACCAATCCGACACGTTCGCAAATTTGAAATATGTCGCCATCATATCGAATAATGAACGCAAGATGGATTGGTTTTAGGTTAGGCTATAGTTTTCGAGCGAGCGCAGCGAGCGAGAGACGCGTATAGGTGTGTCATAAACCAACGGTTTGGCACATACGGACATTGAAATATTCGCACCAGCCCGAGGAGCCGGAAGTATTTATCCTATTGCCTACCGACACATGTTTACAGTTTATGAATAGTTTCACATAAATAGTACTATTTCCTCATAGTACAGTGCAATGTGATGTCCGAAATGGCTGACAAAATTAGGTAATAACACGAAATATATGGAAGGCAATATAAGGTATTTGTATAGCTTGGAAATTGTGACCGTTGCTCGCTCGCTCCGCTCGCTCGTAAAAATCTAGTCCAACCCCACAACCGATCCGACACGTTCGCAAATTTGAAATATGTCGCCATCATATCGAGAATGACGGAAGATGGATTGGTTTTAGGTTAGGCTATAGTTTTCGAGCGAGCGCAGCGAGCGAGCGACGCGTAAATGTGTGTCTCAAACCAACGGTTTGGCACATACGGACATTGAAATATTCGCACCAGACCGAGGAGACGGAAGTATTTATCCTATTGCCTACCGACACATGTTTACAGTTTATGAATAGTTTCACATAATTAGTACCGTTTCCTCATAGTACAGTGCAACGTGATGTCCGAAATGGCTGACAAAATTAGGTACAAGCACGAAATATATGCAAGACAATATATGGTATATGTATAGCTTGGAAATTGTGACCGTTGCTCGCTCGCTCCGCTCGCTCGTAAAAATCTAGTCCAACCTCACAACCGATCCGACACGTTCGCAAATTTGAAATATGTCGCCATCATATCGAATAATGAACGCAAGATGGATTGGTTTTAGGTTAGGCTATAGTTTTCGAGCGAGCGCCGCGAGCGAGAGACGCGTAAAGGTGTGTCATAAACCAACGGTTTGGCACATACGGACATTGAAATATTCGCACCAGCCCGAGGAGCCGGAAGTATTTATCCTATTGCCTACCGACACATGTTTACAGTTTATGAATAGTTTCACATAAATAGTACTATTTCCACATAGTACAGTGCAATGTGATGTCCGAAATGGCTGACAAAATTAGGTAATAACACGAAATATATGGAAGGCAATATAAGGTATTTGTATAGCTTGGAAATTGTGACCGTTGCTCGCTTGCTCCGCTCGCTCGTAAAAATCTAGTCCAACCTCACAAACGATCCCACACGTTCGCAAATTTGAAATATGTCGCCACCATATCGAATAATGAACGGAAGATGGATTGGTTTTAGGTTAGGCTATAGCTTTCGTTCGAGCGCAGTGAACGAGAGACGCGTAAAGGTGTGTCACAAACCATCGGTTTGGCACATACGGACATTGATATATTCGCACCAGCCCGAGGAGCCGGAAGTCTTTATCCTATTGCCTTCTGACAAATGTTTACGGTTTACCAATAGTTTCACATAATTAGTACCGTTTCCTCATAGTACAGTGCAACGTGATGTCCGAAATGGCTGACAAAATTAGGTACAAGCACGAAATATATGCAAGACAATATATGGTATATGTATAGCTTGGAAATTGTGACCGTTGCTCGCTCGCTCCGCTCGCTCGTAAAAATCTAGTCCAACCTCACAACCGATCCCACATGTTCGCAAATTTGAAATATGTCGCCACCATATCGAATAATGAACGGAAGATGGATTGGTTTTAGGTTAGGCTATAGCTTTCGTGCGAGCGCAGCGAACGAGAGACGCGTAAAGGTGTGTCACAAACCATCGGTTTGGCACATACGGACATTGATATATTCGCACCAGCCCGAGGAGCCGGAAGTCTTTATCCTATTGCTTTCTGACAAATGTTTACGGTTTACCAATAGTTTCACATAATTAGTACCGTTTCCTCATAGTACAGTGCAACGTGATGTCCGAAATGGCTGACAAAATTAGGTACAAGCACGAAATATATGCAAGACAATATATGGCATATGTATAGCTTGGAAATTGTGACCGTTGCTCGCTCGCTCCGCTCGCTCGTAAAAATCTAGTCCAACCCCACAACCGATCCGACACGTTCGCAAATTTGAAATATGTCGCCATCATATCGAATAACGAACGCAAGATGGATTGGTTTTAGGTTAGGCTATAGTTTTCGAGCGAGCGCAGCGAGCGAGAGACGCGTATAGGTGTGTCACAAACCAACGGTTTGGCACATACGGACATTGAAATATTCGCACCAGCCCGAGGAGCCGGAAGTATTTATCCTATTGCCTACCGACACATGTTTACAGTTTATGAATAGTTTCACATAAATAGTACTATTTCCTCATAGTACAGTGCAATGTTATGTCCAAAATGGCTGACAAAATTAGGTAATAACACGAAATATATGGAAGGCAATATAAGGTATATGTATAGCTTGGAAATTGTGACCGTTGCTCGCTCGCTCCGCTCGCTCGTAAAAATCTCGTCCAACCTCACTACCGATCCGACACGTTCCCAAATTTGAAATATGTCGCCACCATATCGAATAATGAACGGAAGATGGATTGGTTTTAGGTTAGGCTATAGCTTTCGTGCGAGCGCAGCGAGCGAGAGACGCGTAAATGTGTGTCACAAACCAACGGTTTGGCACATACGGATATTGAAATATTCGCACCAGCCCGAGGGGCCGGAAGTCTTTATCCTATTGCCTTCTGACAAATGTTTACGGTTTACCAACAGCTTCACATAATTAGTACCGTTTCCTCATAGTACAGAGCAATGTGATGTCCGAAATGGCAGACAAAATTAGGTAATAACACGACATATATGCAAGGCAATATAAGGTGTATGTATAGGTTGGAAATTGTGATCGTTGCTCGCTCGCTCCGCTCGCTCGAAAAAATCTAGTCCAACCTCACAACCGATCCGACATGTTCGCAAATTTGAAATATGTCGCCACCATATCGAATAATGAACGGAAGATGGATTGGTTTTAGGTTAGGCTATAGTTTTCGAGCGAGCGCAGCGAGTGAGCGACGCGTAAATGTGTGTCTCAAACCAACGGTTTGGCACATACGGACATTGAAATATTCGCACCAGCCCGAGGAGCCGGAAGTATTCATCCTATTGCCTACCTACACATGTTTACAGTTTATGAATAGTTTCACATAAATAGTACTAATACCACATAGTACAGTGCAATGAGATGTCCGAAATGGCTGACAAAATTAGGTACTAACACGAAATATATGCAAGGCAATATAAGGTATATGTATAGCTTGGAAATTGTGACCGTTGCTCGCTCGCTCCACTCGCTCGTAAAAATCTCGTCCAACCTCACAACCGATCCGACGCGTTCCCAAATTTGAAATATGTCGCCACCATATCGAATAATGAACGGAAGATGGATTGGTTTTAGGTTACACTATAGCTTTCGTGCGAGCGCAGCGAACGAGAGACGCGTAAAGGTGTGTCACAAACCAACGGTTTGGCACATACGGACATTGAAATATTCGCACCAGCCCGAGGAGCCGGAAGTCTTTATCCTATTGCCTTCTGACAAATGTTTACGGTTTACCAATAGTTTCACATAATTAGTACCGTTTCCTCATAGTACAGTGCAACGTGATGTCCGAAATGGCTGACAAAATTAGGTACAAGCACGAAATATATGCAAGACAATATATGGTATATGTATAGCTTGGAAATTGTGACCGTTGCTCGCTCGGTCCGCTCGCTCGTAAAAATCTAGTCCAACCCCACAACCGATCCGACACGTTCGCAAATTTGAAATATGTCGCCATCATATCGAATAATGAACGCAAGATGGATTGGTTTTAGGTTAGGCTATAGCTTTCGAGCGAGCGCAGCGAGCGAGAGACGCGTATAGGTGTGTCATAAACCAACGGTTTGGCACATACGGACATTGAAATATTCGCACCAGCCCGAGGAGCCGGAAGTATTTATCCTATTGCCTACCGACACATGTTTACAGTTTATGAATAGTTTCACATAAATAGTACTAATACCACATAGTACAGTGCAATGTGATGTCCGAAATGGCTGACAAAATTAGGTACTAACACGAAATATATGCAAGGCAATATAAGGTATATGTATAGCTTGGAAATTGTGACCGTTGCTCGCTCGCTCCGCTCGCTCGTAAAAATCTAGTCCAACCCCACAACCGATCCGACACGTTCGCAAATTTGAAATATGTCGCCATCATATCGAAGAATGACGGAAGATGGATTGGTTTTAGGTTAGGCTATAGTTTTCGAGCGAGCGCAGCGAGCGAGCGACGCGTAAATGTGTGTCTCAAACCAACGGTTTGGCACATACGGACATTGAAATATTCGCACCAGCCCGAGGAGCCGGAAGTATTTATCCTATTGCCTACCGACACATGTTTACAGTTTATGAATAGTTTCACATAATTAGTACCGTTTCCTCATAGTACAGTGTAACGTGATGTCCGAAATGGCTGACAAAATTAGGTACAAGCACGAAATATATGCAAGACAATATATGGTATATGTATAGCTTGGAAATTGTGACCGTTGCTCGCTCGCAGCGCTCGCTCGTAAAAATCTAGTCCAACCCCACAACCGATCCGACACGTTCGCAAATGTGAAATATGTCGCCATCATATCGAATAATGAACGCAAGATGGATTGGTTTTAGGTTAGGCTATAGCTTTCGTGCGAGCGCAGCGAACGAGAGACGCGTAAAGTTGTGTCACAAACCATCGGTTTGGCACATACGGACATTGATATATTCGCACCAGCCCGAGGAGCCGGAAGTCTTTATCCTATTGCCTTGTGACAAATGTTTACGGTTTACCAATAGTTTCACATAATTAGTACCGTGTCCTCATAGTACAGTGCAACGTGATGTCCGAAATGGCTGACAAAATTAGGTACAAGCACGAAATATATGCAAGACAATATATGGTATATGTATAGCTTGGAAATTGTGACCGTTGCTCGCTCGCTCCGCTCGCTCGTAAAAATCTAGTCCAACCCCACAACCGATCCGACACGTTCGCAAATTTGAAATATGTCGCCATCATATCGAAGAATGACGGAAGATGGATTGGTTTTAGGTTAGGCTATAGTTTTCGAGCGAGCGCAGCGAGCGAGCGACGCGTAAATGTGTGTCTCAAACCAACGGTTTGGCACATACGGACATTGAAATATTCGCACCAGCCCGAGGAGCCGGAAGTATTTATCCTATTGCCTACCGACACATGTTTACAGTTTATGAATAGTTTCACATAATTAGTACCGTTTCCTCATAGTACAGTGTAACGTGATGTCCGAAATGGCTGACAAAATTAGGTACAAGCACGAAATATATGCAAGACAATATATGGTATATGTATAGCTTGGAAATTGTGACCGTTGCTCGCTCGCTCCACTCGCTCGTAAAAATCTCGTCCAACCTCACAACCGATCCGACACGTTCCCAAATTTGAAATATGTCGCCACCATTTCGAATAATGAACGGAAGATGGATTGGTTTTAGGTTATACTATAGCTTTCGTGCGAGCGCAGCGAACGAGAGACGCGTAAAGGTGTGTCACAAACCAACGGTTTGGCACATACGGACATTGAAATATTCGCACCAGCCCGAGGAGCCGGAAGTCTTTATCCTATTGCCTTCTGACAAATGTTTACGGTATACCAATAGTTTCACATAATTAGTACCGTTTCCTCATAGTACAGTGCAACGTGATGTCCGAAATGGCTGACAAAATTAGGTACAAGCACGAAATATATGCAAGACAATATATGGTATATGTATAGCTTGGAAATTGTGACCGTTGCTCGCTCGCTCCGCTCGCTCGTAAAAATCTAGTCCAACCTCACAACCGATCTCACACGTTCGCAAATTTGAAATATGTCGCCACCATATCGAATAATGAACGGAAGATGGATTGGTTTTAGGTTAGGCTATAGCTTTCGTGCGAGCGCAGCGAACGAGAGACGCGTAAAGGTGTGTCACAAACCATCGGTTTGGCACATACGGACATTGATATATTCGCACCAGCCCGAGGAGCCGGAAGTCTTTATCCTATTGCCTTCTGACAAATGTTTACGGTTTACCAATAGTTTCACATAATTAGTACCGTTTCCTCATAGTACAGTACAACGTGATGTCCGAAATGGCTGACAAAATTAGGTACAAGCACGAAATATATGCAAGACAATATATGGTATATGTATAGCTTGGAAATTGTGACCGTTGCTCGCTCGCTCCGCTCGCTCGTAAAAATCTAGTCCAACCCCACAACCGATCCGACACGTTCGCAAATTTGAAATATGTCGCCATCATATCGAATAATGAACGCAAGATGGATTGGTTTTAGGTTAGGCTATAGTTTTCGAGCGAGCGCAGCGAGCGAGAGACGCGTATAGGTGTGTCATAAACCAACGGTTTGGCACATACGGACATTGAAATATTCGCACCAGCCCGAGGAGCCGGAAGTATTTATCCTATTGCCTACCGACACATGTTTACAGTTTATGAATAGTTTCACATAAATAGTACTATTTCCTCATAGTACAGTGCAATGTTATGTCCGAAATGGCTGACAAAATTAGGTAATAACACGAAATATATGGAAGGCAATATAAGATATATGTATAGCTTAGAAATTGTGACCGTTGCTCGCTCGCTCCGCTCGCTCGTAAAAGTCTCGTCCAACCTCACTACCGATCCGACACGTTCCCAAATTTGAAATATGTCGCCACCATATCGAATAATGAACGGAAGATGGATTGGTTTTAGGTTAGGCTATAGCTTTCGTGCGAGCGCAGCGAGCGAGAGACGCGTAAATGTGTGTCACAAACCAACGGTTTGGCACATACGGATATTGAAATATTCGCACCAGCCCGAGGGGCCGGAAGTCTTTATCCTATTGCCTTCTGACAAATGTTTACGGTCTACCAACAGTTTCACATAATTAGTACCGTTTCCTCATAGTACAGAGCAATGTGATGTCCGAAATGGCAGACAAAATTAGGTAATAACACGACATATATGCAAGGCAATATAAGGTATTTGTATAGCTTGGAAATTGTGACCGTTGCTTGCTCGCTCCGCCCGCTCGTAAAAATCTAGTCCAACCTCACAACCGATCCCACACGTTCGCAAATTTGAAATATGTCGCCACTATATCGAATAATGAACGGAAGATGGATTGGTTTTAGGTTAGGCTATAGCTTTCGTGCGAGCGCAGCGAACGAGAGACGCGTAAAGTTGTGTCACAAACCATCGGTTTGGCACATACGGACATTGATATATTCGCACCAGCCCGAGGAGCCGGAAGTCTTTATCCTATTGCCTTCTGACAAATGTTTACGGTTTACCAATAGTTTCACATAATTAGTACCGTTTCCTCATAGTACAGTGCAACGTGATGTCCGAAATGGCTGACAAAATTAGGTACAAGCACGAAATATATGCAAGACAATATATGGTATATGTATAGCTTGGAAATTGTGACCGTTGCTCGCTCGCTCCGCTCGCTCGTAAAAATCTAGTCCAACCCCACAACCGATCCGACACGTTCGCAAATTTGAAATATGTCGCCATCATATCGAAGAATGACGGAAGATGGATTGGTTTTAGGTTAGGCTATAGTTTTCGAGCGAGCGCAGCGAGCGAGCGACGCGTAAATGTGTGTCTCAAACCAACGGTTTGGCACATACGGACATTGAAATATTCGCACCAGCCCGAGGAGCCGGAAGTATTTATCCTATTGCCTACCGACACATGTTTACAGTTTATGAATAGTTTCACATAATTAGTACCGTTTCCTCATAGTACAGTGTAACGTGATGTCCGAAATGGCTGACAAAATTAGGTACAAGCACGAAATATATGCAAGACAATATATGGTATATGTATAGCTTGGAAATTGTGACCGTTGCTCGCTCGCAGCGCTCGCTCGTAAAAATCTAGTCCAACCCCACAACCGATCCGACACGTTCGCAAATGTGAAATATGTCGCCATCATATCGAATAATGAACGCAAGATGGATTGGTTTTAGGTTAGGCTATAGCTTTCGTGCGAGCGCAGCGAACGAGAGACGCGTAAAGTTGTGTCACAAACCATCGGTTTGGCACATACGGACATTGATATATTCGCACCAGCCCGAGGAGCCGGAAGTCTTTATCCTATTGCCTTGTGACAAATGTTTACGGTTTACCAATAGTTTCACATAATTAGTACCGTGTCCTCATAGTACAGTGCAACGTGATGTCCGAAATGGCTGACAAAATTAGGTACAAGCACGAAATATATGCAAGACAATATATGGTATATGTATAGCTTGGAAATTGTGACCGTTGCTCGCTCGCTCCGCTCGCTCGTAAAAATCTAGTCCAACCCCACAACCGATCCGACACGTTCGCAAATTTGAAATATGTCGCCATCATATCGAAGAATGACGGAAGATGGATTGGTTTTAGGTTAGGCTATAGTTTTCGAGCGAGCGCAGCGAGCGAGCGACGCGTAAATGTGTGTCTCAAACCAACGGTTTGGCACATACGGACATTGAAATATTCGCACCAGCCCGAGGAGCCGGAAGTATTTATCCTATTGCCTACCGACACATGTTTACAGTTTATGAATAGTTTCACATAATTAGTACCGTTTCCTCATAGTACAGTGTAACGTGATGTCCGAAATGGCTGACAAAATTAGGTACAAGCACGAAATATATGCAAGACAATATATGGTATATGTATAGCTTGGAAATTGTGACCGTTGCTCGCTCGCTCCGCTCGCTCGTAAAAATCTAGTCCAACCCCACAACCGATCCGACACGTTCGCAAATTTGAAATATGTCGCCATCATATCGAATAATGAACGCAAGATGGATTGGTTTTAGGTTAGGCTATAGCTTTCGTGCGAGCGCAGCGAACGAGAGACGCGTAAAGTTGTGTCACAAACCATCGGTTTGGCACATACGGACATTGATATATTCGCACCAGCCCGAGGAGCCGGAAGTCTTTATCCTATTGCCTTGTGACAAATGTTTACGGTTTACCAATAGTTTCACATAATTAGTACCGTGTCCTCATAGTACAGTGCAACGTGATGTCCGAAATGGCTGACAAAATTAGGTACAAGCACGAAATATATGCAAGACAATATATGGTATATGTATAGCTTGGAAATTGTGACCGTTGCTCGCTCGCTCCGCTCGCTCGTAAAAATCTAGTCCAACCCCACAACCGATCCGACACGTTCGCAAATTTGAAATATGTCGCCATCATATCGAATAATGAACGCAAGATGGATTGGTTTTAGGTTAGGCTATAGCTTTCGTGCGAGCGCAGCGAACGAGAGACGCGTAAAGTTGTGTCACAAACCATCGGTTTGGCACATACGGACATTGATATATTCGCACCAGCCCGAGGAGCCGGAAGTCTTTATCCTATTGCCTTGTGACAAATGTTTACGGTTTACCAATAGTTTCACATAATTAGTACCGTGTCCTCATAGTACAGTGCAACGTGATGTCCGAAATGGCTGACAAAATTAGGTACAAGCACGAAATATATGCAAGACAATATATGGTATATGTATAGCTTGGAAATTGTGACCGTTGCTCGCTCGCTCCGCTCGCTCGTAAAAATCTAGTCCAACCCCACAACCGATCCGACACGTTCGCAAATTTGAAATATGTCGCCATCATATCGAAGAATGACGGAAGATGGATTGGTTTTAGGTTAGGCTATAGTTTTCGAGCGAGCGCAGCGAGCGAGCGACGCGTAAATGTGTGTCTCAAACCAACGGTTTGGCACATACGGACATTGAAATATTCGCACCAGCCCGAGGAGCCGGAAGTATTTATCCTATTGCCTACCGACACATGTTTACAGTTTATGAATAGTTTCACATAATTAGTACCGTTTCCTCATAGTACAGTGTAACGTGATGTCCGAAATGGCTGACAAAATTAGGTACAAGCACGAAATATATGCAAGACAATATATGGTATATGTATAGCTTGGAAATTGTGACCGTTGCTCGCTCGCTCCGCTCGCTCGTAAAAATCTAGTCCAACCCCACAACCGATCCGACACGTTCGCAAATTTGAAATATGTCGCCATCATATCGAATAATGAACGCAAGATGGATTGGTTTTAGGTTAGGCTATAGCTTTCGTGCGAGCGCAGCGAACGAGAGACGCGTAAAGTTGTGTCACAAACCATCGGTTTGGCACATACGGACATTGATATATTCGCACCAGCCCGAGGAGCCGGAAGTCTTTATCCTATTGCCTTGTGACAAATGTTTACGGTTTACCAATAGTTTCACATAATTAGTACCGTGTCCTCATAGTACAGTGCAACGTGATGTCCGAAATGGCTGACAAAATTAGGTACAAGCACGAAATATATGCAAGACAATATATGGTATATGTATAGCTTGGAAATTGTGACCGTTGCTCGCTCGCTCCGCTCGCTCGTAAAAATCTAGTCCAACCCCACAACCGATCCGACACGTTCGCAAATTTGAAATATGTCGCCATCATATCGAATAATGAACGCAAGATGGATTGGTTTTAGGTTAGGCTATAGCTTTCGTGCGAGCGCAGCGAACGAGAGACGCGTAAAGTTGTGTCACAAACCATCGGTTTGGCACATACGGACATTGATATATTCGCACCAGCCCGAGGAGCCGGAAGTCTTTACCCTATTGCCTTGTGACAAATGTTTACGGTTTACCAACAGTTTCACATAATTAGTACCGTGTCCTCATAGTACAGTGCAACGTGATGTCCGAAATGGCTGACAAAATTAGGTACAAGCACGAAATATATGCAAGACAATATATGGTATATGTATAGCTTGGAAATTGTGACCGTTGCTCGCTCGCTCCGCTCGCTCGTAAAAATCTAGTCCAACCCCACAACCGATCCGACACGTTCGCAAATTTGAAATATGTCGCCATCATATCGAAGAATGACGGAAGATGGATTGGTTTTAGGTTAGGCTATAGTTTTCGAGCGAGCGCAGCGAGCGAGCGACGCGTAAATGTGTGTCTCAAACCAACGGTTTGGCACATACGGACATTGAAATATTCGCACCAGCCCGAGGAGCCGGAAGTATTTATCCTATTGCCTACCGACACATGTTTACAGTTTATGAATAGTTTCACATAATTAGTACCGTTTCCTCATAGTACAGTGTAACGTGATGTCCGAAATGGCTGACAAAATTAGGTACAAGCACGAAATATATGCAAGACAATATATGGTATATGTATAGCTTGGAAATTGTGACCGTTGCTCGCTCGCTCCGCTCGCTCGTAAAAATCTAGTCCAACCCCACAACCGATCCGACACGTTCGCAAATTTGAAATATGTCGCCATCATATCGAAGAATGACGGAAGATGGATTGGTTTTAAGTTAGGCTATAGTTTTCGAGCGAGCGCAGCGAGCGAGAGACGCGTATAGGTGTGTCATAAACCAACGGTTTGGCACATACGGACATTGAAATATTCGCACCAGCCCGAGGAGCCGGAAGTATTTATCCTATTGCCTACCGACACATGTTTACAGTTTATGAATAGTTTCACATAATTAGTACTATTTCCTCATAGTACAGTGCAATGTTATGTCCGAAATGGCTGACAAAATTAGGTAATAACACGAAATATATGGAAGGCAATATAAGATATATGTATAGCTTGGAAATTGTGACCGTTGCTCGCTCGCTCCGCTCGCTCGTAAAAATCTCGTCCAACCTCAATACCGATCCGACACGTTCCCAAATTTGAAATATGTCGCCACCATATCGAATAATGAACGGAAGATGGATTGGTTTTAGGTTAGGCTATAGCTTTCGTGCGAGCGCAGCGAGCGAGAGACGCGTAAATGTGTGTCACAAACCAACGGTTTGGCACATACGGATATTGAAATATTCGCACCAGCCCGAGGGGCCGGAAGTCTTTATCCTATTGCCTTCTGACAAATGTTTACGGTTTACCAACAGTTTCACATAATTAGTACCGTTTCCTCATAGTACAGAGCAATGTGATGTCCGAAATGGCAGACAAAATTAGGTAATAACACGACATATATGCAAGGCAATATAAGGTATTTGTATAGCTTGGAAATTGTGACCGTTGCTTGCTCGCTCCGCCCGCTCGTAAAAATCTAGTCCAACCTCACAACCGATCCCACACGTTCGCAAATTTGAAATATGTCGCCACCATATCGAATAATGAACGGAAGATGGATTGGTTTTAGGTTAGGCTATAGCTTTCGTGCGAGCGCAGCGAACGAGAGACGCGTAAAGGTGTGTCACAAACCATCGGTTTGGCACATACGGACATTGATATATTCGCACTAGCCCGAGGAGCCGGAAGTCTTTATCCTATTGCCTTCTGACAAATGTTTACGGTTTACCAATAGTTTCACATAATTAGTACCGTTTCCTCATAGTACAGTGCAACGTGATGTCCGAAATGGCTGACAAAATTAGGTACAAGCACGAAATATATGCAAGACAATATATGGTATATGTATAGCTTGGAAATTGTGACCGTTGCTCGCTCGCTCCGCTCGCTCGTAAAAATCTAGTCCAACCCCACAACCGATCCGACACGTTCGCAAATTTGAAATATGTCGCCATCATATCGAATAATGAACGCAAGATGGATTGGTTTTAGGTTAGGCTATAGTTTTCGAGCGAGCGCAGCGAGCGAGAGACGCGTATAGGTGTGTCATAAACCAACGGTTTGGCACATACGGACATTGAAATATTCGCACCAGCCCGAGGAGCCGGAAGTATTTATCCTATTGCCTACCGACACATGTTTACAGTTTATGAATAGTTTCACATAATTAGTACCGTTTCCTCATAGTACAGTGCAACGTGATGTCCGAAATGGCTGACAAAATTAGGTACAAGCACGAAATATATGCAAGACAATATATGGTATATGTATAGCTTGGAAATTGTGACCGTTGCTCGCTCGCTCCGCTCGCTCGTAAAAATCTAGTCCAACCCCACAACCGATCCGACACGTTCGCAAATTTGAAATATGTCGCCATCATATCGAATAATGAACGCAAGATGGATTGGTTTTAGGTTAGGCTATAGCTTTCGTGCGAGCGCAGCGAACGAGAGACGCGTAAAGTTGTGTCACAAACCATCGGTTTGGCACATACGGACATTGATATATTCGCACCAGCCCGAGGAGCCGGAAGTCTTTATCCTATTGCCTTGTGACAAATGTTTACGGTTTACCAATAGTTTCACATAATTAGTACCGTGTCCTCATAGTACAGTGCAACGTGATGTCCGAAATGGCTGACAAAATTAGGTACAAGCACGAAATATATGCAAGACAATATATGGTATATGTATAGCTTGGAAATTGTGACCGTTGCTCGCTCGCTCCGCTCGCTCGTAAAAATCTAGTCCAACCCCACAACCGATCCGACACGTTCGCAAATTTGAAATATGTCGCCATCATATCGAAGAATGACGGAAGATGGATTGGTTTTAGGTTAGGCTATAGTTTTCGAGCGAGCGCAGCGAGCGAGCGACGCGTAAATGTGTGTCTCAAACCAACGGTTTGGCACATACGGACATTGAAATATTCGCACCAGCCCGAGGAGCCGGAAGTATTTATCCTATTGCCTACCGACACATGTTTACAGTTTATGAATAGTTTCACATAATTAGTACCGTTTCCTCATAGTACAGTGTAACGTGATGTCCGAAATGGCTGACAAAATTAGGTACAAGCACGAAATATATGCAAGACAATATATGGTATATGTATAGCTTGGAAATTGTGACCGTTGCTCGCTCGCAGCGCTCGCTCGTAAAAATCTAGTCCAACCCCACAAACGATCCGACACGTTCGCAAATGTGAAATATGTCGCCATCATATCGAATAATGAACGCAAGATGGATTGGTTTTAGGTTAGGCTATAGCTTTCGTGCGAGCGCAGCGAACGAGAGACGCGTAAAGTTGTGTCACAAACCATCGGTTTGGCACATACGGACATTGATATATTCGCACCAGCCCGAGGAGCCGGAAGTCTTTACCCTATTGCCTTGTGACAAATGTTTACGGTTTACCAACAGTTTCACATAATTAGTACCGTGTCCTCATAGTACAGTGCAACGTGATGTCCGAAATGGCTGACAAAATTAGGTACAAGCACGAAATATATGCAAGACAATATATGGTATATGTATAGCTTGGAAATTGTGACCGTTGCTCGCTCGCTCCGCTCGCTCGTAAAAATCTAGTCCAACCCCACAACCGATCCGACACGTTCGCAAATTTGAAATATGTCGCCATCATATCGAAGAATGACGGAAGATGGATTGGTTTTAGGTTAGGCTATAGTTTTCGAGCGAGCGCAGCGAGCGAGCGACGCGTAAATGTGTGTCTCAAACCAACGGTTTGGCACATACGGACATTGAAATATTCGCACCAGCCCGAGGAGCCGGAAGTATTTATCCTATTGCCTACCGACACATGTTTACAGTTTATGAATAGTTTCACATAATTAGTACCGTTTCCTCATAGTACAGTGTAACGTGATGTCCGAAATGGCTGACAAAATTAGGTACAAGCACGAAATATATGCAAGACAATATATGGTATATGTATAGCTTGGAAATTGTGACCGTTGCTCGCTCGCTCCGCTCGCTCGTAAAAATCTAGTCCAACCCCACAACCGATCCGACACGTTCGCAAATTTGAAATATGTCGCCATCATATCGAAGAATGACGGAAGATGGATTGGTTTTAAGTTAGGCTATAGTTTTCGAGCGAGCGCAGCGAGCGAGAGACGCGTATAGGTGTGTCATAAACCAACGGTTTGGCACATACGGACATTGAAATATTCGCACCAGCCCGAGGAGCCGGAAGTATTTATCCTATTGCCTACCGACACATGTTTACAGTTTATGAATAGTTTCACATAATTAGTACTATTTCCTCATAGTACAGTGCAATGTTATGTCCGAAATGGCTGACAAAATTAGGTAATAACACGAAATATATGGAAGGCAATATAAGATATATGTATAGCTTGGAAATTGTGACCGTTGCTCGCTCGCTCCGCTCGCTCGTAAAAATCTCGTCCAACCTCAATACCGATCCGACACGTTCCCAAATTTGAAATATGTCGCCACCATATCGAATAATGAACGGAAGATGGATTGGTTTTAGGTTAGGCTATAGCTTTCGTGCGAGCGCAGCGAGCGAGAGACGCGTAAATGTGTGTCACAAACCAACGGTTTGGCACATACGGATATTGAAATATTCGCACCAGCCCGAGGGGCCGGAAGTCTTTATCCTATTGCCTTCTGACAAATGTTTACGGTTTACCAACAGTTTCACATAATTAGTACCGTTTCCTCATAGTACAGAGCAATGTGATGTCCGAAATGGCAGACAAAATTAGGTAATAACACGACATATATGCAAGGCAATATAAGGTATTTGTATAGCTTGGAAATTGTGACCGTTGCTTGCTCGCTCCGCCCGCTCGTAAAAATCTAGTCCAACCTCACAACCGATCCCACACGTTCGCAAATTTGAAATATGTCGCCACCATATCGAATAATGAACGGAAGATGGATTGGTTTTAGGTTAGGCTATAGCTTTCGTGCGAGCGCAGCGAACGAGAGACGCGTAAAGGTGTGTCACAAACCATCGGTTTGGCACATACGGACATTGATATATTCGCACTAGCCCGAGGAGCCGGAAGTCTTTATCCTATTGCCTTCTGACAAATGTTTACGGTTTACCAATAGTTTCACATAATTAGTACCGTTTCCTCATAGTACAGTGCAACGTGATGTCCGAAATGGCTGACAAAATTAGGTACAAGCACGAAATATATGCAAGACAATATATGGTATATGTATAGCTTGGAAATTGTGACCGTTGCTCGCTCGCTCCGCTCGCTCGTAAAAATCTAGTCCAACCCCACAACCGATCCGACACGTTCGCAAATTTGAAATATGTCGCCATCATATCGAATAATGAACGCAAGATGGATTGGTTTTAGGTTAGGCTATAGTTTTCGAGCGAGCGCAGCGAGCGAGAGACGCGTATAGGTGTGTCATAAACCAACGGTTTGGCACATACGGACATTGAAATATTCGCACCAGCCCGAGGAGCCGGAAGTATTTATCCTATTGCCTACCGACACATGTTTACAGTTTATGAATAGTTTCACATAATTAGTACCGTTTCCTCATAGTACAGTGCAACGTGATGTCCGAAATGGCTGACAAAATTAGGTACAAGCACGAAATATATGCAAGACAATATATGGTATATGTATAGCTTGGAAATTGTGACCGTTGCTCGCTCGCTCCGCTCGCTCGTAAAAATCTAGTCCAACCCCACAACCGATCCGACACGTTCGCAAATTTGAAATATGTCGCCATCATATCGAATAATGAACGCAAGATGGATTGGTTTTAGGTTAGGCTATAGTTTTCGAGCGAGCGCAGCGAGCGAGAGACGCGTATAGGTGTGTCATAAACCAACGGTTTGGCACATACGGACATTGAAATATTCGCACCAGCCCGAGGAGCCGGAAGTATTTATCCTATTGCCTACCGACACATGTTTACAGTTTATGAATAGTTTCACATAAATAGTACTATTTCCTCATAGTACAGTGCAATGTTATGTCCGAAATGGCTGACAAAATTAGGTAATAACACGAAATATATGGAAGGCAATATAAGATATATGTATAGGTTGGAAATTCTGACCGTTGCTCGCTCGCTCCGCTCGCTCGTAAAAATCTCGTCCAACCTCACTACCGATCCGACACGTTCCCAAATTTGAAATATGTCGCCACCATATCGAATAATGAACGGAAGATGGATTGGTTTTAGGTTAGGCTATAGCTTTCGTGCGAGCGCAGCGAGCGAGAGACGCGTAAATGTGTGTCACAAACCAACGGTTTGGCACATACGGATATTGAAATATTCGCACCAGCCCGAGGGGCCGGAAGTCTTTATCCTATTGCCTTCTGACAAATGTTTACGGTTTACCAACAGTTTCACATAATTAGTACCGTTTCCTCATAGTACAGAGCAATGTGATGTCCGAAATGGCAGACAAAATTATGTAATAACACGACATATATGCAAGGCAATATAAGGTATTTGTATAGCTTGGAAATTGTGACCGTTGCTTGCTCGCTCCGCTCGCTCGTAAAAATCTAGTCCAACCTCACAACCGATCCCACACGTTCGCAAATTTGAAATATGTCGCCACCATATCGAATAATGAACGGAAGATGGATTGGTTTTAGGTTAGGCTATAGCTTTCGTGCGAGCGCAGCGAACGAGAGACGCGTAAAGGTGTGTCACAAACCATCGGTTTGGCACATACGGACATTGATATATTCGCACCAGCCCGAGGAGCCGGAAGTCTTTATCCTATTGCCTTCTGACAAATGTTTACGGTTTACCAATAGTTTCACATAATTAGTACCGTTTCCTCATAGTACAGTGCAACGTGATGTCCGAAATGGCTGACAAAATTAGGTACAAGCACGAAATATATGCAAGACAATATATGGTATATGTATAGCTTGGAAATTGTGACCGTTGCTCGCTCGCTCCGCTCGCTCGTAAAAATCTAGTCCAACCCCACAACCGATCCGACACGTTCGCAAATTTGAAATATGTCGCCATCATATCGAAGAATGACGGAAGATGGATTGGTTTTAGGTTAGGCTATAGTTTTCGAGCGAGCGCAGCGAGCGAGCGACGCGTAAATGTGTGTCTCAAACCAACGGTTTGGCACATACGGACATTGAAATATTCGCACCAGCCCGAGGAGCCGGAAGTATTTATCCTATTGCCTTGTGACAAATGTTTACGGTTTACCAATAGTTTCACATAATTAGTACCGTGTCCTCATAGTACAGTGCAACGTGATGTCCGAAATGGCTGACAAAATTAGGTACAAGCACGAAATATATGCAAGACAATATATGGTATATGTATAGCTTGGAAATTGTGACCGTTGCTCGCTCGCTCCGCTCGCTCGTAAAAATCTAGTCCAACCCCACAACCGATCCGACACGTTCGCAAATTTGAAATATGTCGCCATCATATCGAATAATGAACGCAAGATGGATTGGTTTTAGGTTAGGCTATAGCTTTCGTGCGAGCGCAGCGAACGAGAGACGCGTAAAGTTGTGTCACAAACCATCGGTTTGGCACATACAGACATTGATATATTCGCACCAGCCCGAGGAGCCGGAAGTCTTTATCCTATTGCCTTGTGACAAATGTTTACGGTTTACCAATAGTTTCACATAATTAGTACCGTGTCCTCATAGTACAGTGCAACGTGATGTCCGAAATGGCTGACAAAATTAGGTACAAGCACGAAATATATGCAAGACAATATATGGTATATGTATAGCTTGGAAATTGTGACCGTTGCTCGCTCGCTCCGCTCGCTCGTAAAAATCTAGTCCAACCCCACAACCGATCCGACACGTTCGCAAATTTGAAATATGTCGCCATCATATCGAAGAATGACGGAAGATGGATTGGTTTTAGGTTAGGCTATAGTTTTCGAGCGAGCGCAGCGAGCGAGCGACGCGTAAATGTGTGTCTCAAACCAACGGTTTGGCACATACGGACATTGAAATATTCGCACCAGCCCGAGGAGCCGGAAGTATTTATCCTATTGCCTACCGACACATGTTTACAGTTTATGAATAGTTTCACATAATTAGTACCGTTTCCTCATAGTACAGTGCAACGTGATGTCCGAAATGGCTGACAAAATTAGGTACAAGCACGAAATATATGCAAGACAATATATGGTATATGTATAGCTTGGAAATTGTGACCGTTGCTCGCTCGCTCCGCTCGCTCGTAAAAATCTAGTCCAACCCCACAACCGATCCGACACGTTCGCAAATTTGAAATATGTCGCCATCATATCGAATAATGAACGCAAGATGGATTGGTTTTAGGTTAGGCTATAGTTTTCGAGCGAGCGCAGCGAGCGAGAGACGCGTATAGGTGTGTCATAAACCAACGGTTTGGCACATACGGACATTGAAATATTCGCACCAGCCCGAGGAGCCGGAAGTATTTATCCTATTGCCTACCGACACATGTTTACAGTTTATGAATAGTTTCACATAAATAGTACTATTTCCGCATAGTACAGTGCAATGTTATGTCCGAAATGGCTGACAAAATTAGGTAATAACACGAAATATATGGAAGGCAATATAAGATATATGTATAGCTTGGAAATTCTGACCGTTGCTCGCTCGCTCCGCTCGCTCGTAAAAAATCTCGTCCAACCTCACTACCGATCCGACACGTTCCCAAATTTGAAATATGTCGCCACCATATCGAATAATGAACGGAAGATGGATTGGTTTTAGGTTAGGCTATAGCTTTCGTGCGAGCGCAGCGAGCGAGCGAGCAACGATCACAATTTCCAAGCTATACATATACCTTATATTGCATTGCAATTTGTTTACGAAGCCCGAGGGGCCGGAAGTCTTTATCCTATTGCCTTCTGACAAATGTTTACGGTTTACCAACAGTTTCACATAATTAGTACCGTTTCCTCATAGTACAGAGCAATGTGATGTCCGAAATGGCAGACAAAATTATGTAATAACACGACATATATGCAAGGCAATATAAGGTATTTGTATAGCTTGGAAATTGTGACCGTTGCTTGCTCGCTCCGCTCGCTCGTAAAAATCTAGTCCAACCTCACAACCGATCCCACACGTTCGCAAATTTGAAATATGTCGCCACCATATCGAATAATGAACGGAAGATGGATTGGTTTTAGGTTAGGCTATAGCTTTCGTGCGAGCGCAGCGAACGAGAGACGCGTAAAGGTGTGTCACAAACCATCGGTTTGGCACATACGGACATTGATATATTCGCACCAGCCCGAGGAGCCGGAAGTCTTTATCCTATTGCCTTCTGACAAATGTTTACGGTTTACCAATAGTTTCACATAATTAGTACCGTTTCCTCATAGTACAGTGCAACGTGATGTCCGAAATGGCTGACAAAATTAGGTACAAGCACGAAATATATGCAAGACAATATATGGTATATGTATAGCTTGGAAATTGTGACCGTTGCTCGCTCGCTCCGCTCGCTCGTAAAAATCTAGTCCAACCCCACAACCGATCCGACACGTTCGCAAATTTGAAATATGTCGCCATCATATCGAAGAATGACGGAAGATGGATTGGTTTTAGGTTAGGCTATAGTTTTCGAGCGAGCGCAGCGAGCGAGCGACGCGTAAATGTGTGTCTCAAACCAACGGTTTGGCACATACGGACATTGAAATATTCGCACCAGCCCGAGGAGCCGGAAGTATTTATCCTATTGCCTTGTGACAAATGTTTACGGTTTACCAATAGTTTCACATAATTAGTACCGTGTCCTCATAGTACAGTGCAACGTGATGTCCGAAATGGCTGACAAAATTAGGTACAAGCACGAAATATATGCAAGACAATATATGGTATATGTATAGCTTGGAAATTGTGACCGTTGCTCGCTCGCTCCGCTCGCTCGTAAAAATCTAGTCCAACCCCACAACCGATCCGACACGTTCGCAAATTTGAAATATGTCGCCATCATATCGAATAATGAACGCAAGATGGATTGGTTTTAGGTTAGGCTATAGCTTTCGTGCGAGCGCAGCGAACGAGAGACGCGTAAAGTTGTGTCACAAACCATCGGTTTGGCACATACGGACATTGATATATTCGCACCAGCCCGAGGAGCCGGAAGTCTTTATCCTATTGCCTTGTGACAAATGTTTACGGGTTTACCAATAGTTTCACATAATTAGTACCGTGTCCTCATAGTACAGTGCAACGTGATGTCCGAAATGGCTGACAAAATTAGGTACAAGCACGAAATATATGCAAGACAATATATGGTATATGTATAGCTTGGAAATTGTGACCGTTGCTCGCTCGCTCCGCTCGCTCGTAAAAATCTAGTCCAACCCCACAACCGATCCGACACGTTCGCAAATTTGAAATATGTCGCCATCATATCGAAGAATGACGGAAGATGGATTGGTTTTAGGTTAGGCTATAGTTTTCGAGCGAGCGCAGCGAGCGAGCGACGCGTAAATGTGTGTCTCAAACCAACGGTTTGGCACATACGGACATTGAAATATTCGCACCAGCCCGAGGAGCCGGAAGTATTTATCCTATTGCCTACCGACACATGTTTACAGTTTATGAATAGTTTCACATAATTAGTACCGTTTCCTCATAGTACAGTGTAACGTGATGTCCGAAATGGCTGACAAAATTAGGTACAAGCACGAAATATATGCAAGACAATATATGGTATATGTATAGCTTGGAAATTGTGACCGTTGCTCGCTCGCAGCGCTCGCTCGTAAAAATCTAGTCCAACCCCACAAACGATCCGACACGTTCGCAAATGTGAAATATGTCGCCATCATATCGAATAATGAACGCAAGATGGATTGGTTTTAGGTTAGGCTATAGCTTTCGTGCGAGCGCAGCGAACGAGAGACGCGTAAAGTTGTGTCACAAACCATCGGTTTGGCACATACGGACATTGATATATTCGCACCAGCCCGAGGAGCCGGAAGTCTTTACCCTATTGCCTTGTGACAAATGTTTACGGTTTACCAACAGTTTCACATAATTAGTACCGTGTCCTCATAGTACAGTGCAACGTGATGTCCGAAATGGCTGACAAAATTAGGTACAAGCACGAAATATATGCAAGACAATATATGGTATATGTATAGCTTGGAAATTGTGACCGTTGCTCGCTCGCTCCGCTCGCTCGTAAAAATCTAGTCCAACCCCACAACCGATCCGACACGTTCGCAAATTTGAAATATGTCGCCATCATATCGAAGAATGACGGAAGATGGATTGGTTTTAGGTTAGGCTATAGTTTTCGAGCGAGCGCAGGGCGAGCGAGCGACGCGTAAATGTGTGTCTCAAACCAACGGTTTGGCACATACGGACATTGAAATATTCGCACCAGCCCGAGGAGCCGGAAGTATTTATCCTATTGCCTACCGACACATGTTTACAGTTTATGAATAGTTTCACATAATTAGTACCGTTTCCTCATAGTACAGTGTAACGTGATGTCCGAAATGGCTGATAAAATTAGGTACAAGCACGAAATATATGCAAGACAATATATGGTATATGTATAGCTTGGAAATTGTGACCGTTGCTCGCTCGCTCCGCTCGCTCGTAAAAATCTAGTCCAACCCCACAACCGATCCGACACGTTCGCAAATTTGAAATATGTCGCCATCATATCGAAGAATGACGGAAGATGGATTGGTTTTAGGTTAGGCTATAGTTTTCGAGCGAGCGCAGCGAGCGAGAGACGCGTATAGGTGTGTCATAAACCAACGGTTTGGCACATACGGACATTGAAATATTCGCACCAGCCCGAGGAGCCGGAAGTATTTATCCTATTGCCTACCGACACATGTTTACAGTTTATGAATAGTTTCACATAATTAGTACTATTTCCTCATAGTACAGTGCAATGTTATGTCCGAAATGGCTGACAAAATTAGGTAATAACACGAAATATATGGAAGGCAATATAAGATATATGTATAGCTTGGAAATTGTGACCGTTGCTCGCTCGCTCCGCTCGCTCGTAAAAATCTCGTCCAACCTCAATACCGATCCGACACGTTCCCAAATTTGAAATATGTCGCCACCATATCGAATAATGAACGGAAGATGGATTGGTTTTAGGTTAGGCTATAGCTTTCGTGCGAGCGCAGCGAGCGAGAGACGCGTAAATGTGTGTCACAAACCAACGGTTTGGCACATACGGATATTGAAATATTCGCACCAGCCCGAGGGGCCGGAAGTCTTTATCCTATTGCCTTCTGACAAAATGTTTACGGTTTACCAACAGTTTCACATAATTAGTACCGTTTCCTCATAGTACAGAGCAATGTGATGTCCGAAATGGCAGACAAAATTAGGTAATAACACGACATATATGCAAGGCAATATAAGGTATTTGTATAGCTTGGAAATTGTGACCGTTGCTTGCTCGCTCCGCCCGCTCGTAAAAATCTAGTCCAACCTCACAACCGATCCCACACGTTCGCAAATTTGAAATATGTCGCCACCATATCGAATAATGAACGGAAGATGGATTGGTTTTAGGTTAGGCTATAGCTTTCGTGCGAGCGCAGCGAACGAGAGACGCGTAAAGGTGTGTCACAAACCATCGGTTTGGCACATACGGACATTGATATATTCGCACCAGCCCGAGGAGCCGGAAGTCTTTATCCTATTGCCTTCTGACAAATGTTTACGGTTTTACCAATAGTTTCACATAATTAGTACCGTTTCCTCATAGTACAGTGCAACGTGATGTCCGAAATGGCTGACAAAATTAGGTACAAGCACGAAATATATGCAAGACAATATATGGTATATGTATAGCTTGGAAATTGTGACCGTTGCTCGCTCGCTCCGCTCGCTCGTAAAAATCTAGTCCAACCCCACAACCGATCCGACACGTTCGCAAATTTGAAATATGTCGCCATCATATCGAATAATGAACGCAAGATGGATTGGTTTTAGGTTAGGCTATAGTTTTCGAGCGAGCGCAGCGAGCGAGAGACGCGTATAGGTGTGTCATAAACCAACGGTTTGGCACATACGGACATTGAAATATTCGCACCAGCCCGAGGAGCCGGAAGTATTTATCCTATTGCCTACCGACACATGTTTACAGTTTATGAATAGTTTCACATAATTAGTACCGTTTCCTCATAGTACAGTGCAACGTGATGTCCGAAATGGCTGACAAAATTAGGTACAAGCACGAAATATATGCAAGACAATATATGGTATATGTATAGCTTGGAAATTGTGACCGTTGCTCGCTCGCTCCGCTCGCTCGTAAAAATCTAGTCCAACCCCACAACCGATCCGACACGTTCGCAAATTTGAAATATGTCGCCATCATATCGAATAATGAACGCAAGATGGATTGGTTTTAGGTTAGGCTATAGTTTTCGAGCGAGCGCAGCGAGCGAGAGACGCGTATAGGTGTGTCATAAACCAACGGTTTGGCACATACGGACATTGAAATATTCGCACCAGCCCGAGGAGCCGGAAGTATTTATCCTATTGCCTACCGACACATGTTTACAGTTTATGAATAGTTTCACATAAATAGTACTATTTCCTCATAGTACAGTGCAATGTTATGTCCGAAATGGCTGACAAAATTAGGTAATAACACGAAATATATGGAAGGCAATATAAGATATATGTATAGCTTGGAAATTCTGACCGTTGCTCGCTCGCTCCGCTCGCTCGTAAAAATCTCGTCCAACCTCACTACCGATCCGACACGTTCCCAAATTTGAAATATGTCGCCACCATATCGAATAATGAACGGAAGATGGATTGGTTTTAGGTTAGGCTATAGCTTTCGTGCGAGCGCAGCGAGCGAGAGACGCGTAAATGTGTGTCACAAACCAACGGTTTGGCACATACGGATATTGAAATATTCGCACCAGCCCGAGGGGCCGGAAGTCTTTATCCTATTGCCTTCTGACAAATGTTTACGGTTTACCAACAGTTTCACATAATTAGTACCGTTTCCTCATAGTACAGAGCAATGTGATGTCCGAAATGGCAGACAAAATTAGGTACAAGCACGAAATATATGCAAGACAATATATGGTATATGTATAGCTTGGAAATTGTGACCGTTGCTCGCTCGCTCCGCTCGCTCGTAAAAATCTAGTCCAACCCCACAACCGATCCGACACGTTCGCAAATTTGAAATATGTCGCCATCATATCGAAGAATGACGGAAGATGGATTGGTTTTAGGTTAGGCTATAGTTTTCGAGCGAGCGCAGCGAGCGAGCGACGCGTAAATGTGTGTCTCAAACCAACGGTTTGGCACATACGGACATTGAAATATTCGCACCAGCCCGAGGAGCCGGAAGTATTTATCCTATTGCCTACCGACACATGTTTACAGTTTATGAATAGTTTCACATAATTAGTACCGTTTCCTCATAGTACAGTGTAACGTGATGTCCGAAATGGCTGATAAAATTAGGTACAAGCACGAAATATATGCAAGACAATATATGGTATATGTATAGCTTGGAAATTGTGACCGTTGCTCGCTCGCTCCGCTCGCTCGTAAAATCTAGTCCAACCCCACAACCGATCCGACACGTTCGCAAATTTGAAATATGTCGCCATCATATCGAAGAATGACGGAAGATGGATTGGTTTTAGGTTAGGCTATAGTTTTCGAGCGAGCGCAGCGAGCGAGAGACGCGTATAGGTGTGTCATAAACCAACGGTTTTGGCACATACGGACATTGAAATATTCGCACCAGCCCGAGGAGCCGGAAGTATTTATCCTATTGCCTACCGACACATGTTTACAGTTTATGAATAGTTTCACATAATTAGTACTATTTCCTCATAGTACAGTGCAATGTTATGTCCGAAATGGCTGACAAAATTAGGTAATAACACGAAATATATGGAAGGCAATATAAGATATATGTATAGCTTGGAAATTGTGACCGTTGCTCGCTCGCTCCGCTCGCTCGTAAAAATCTCGTCCAACCTCAATACCGATCCGACACGTTCCCAAATTTGAAATATGTCGCCACCATATCGAATAATGAACGGAAGATGGATTGGTTTTAGGTTAGGCTATAGCTTTCGTGCGAGCGCAGCGAGCGAGAGACGCGTAAATGTGTGTCACAAACCAACGGTTTGGCACATACGGATATTGAAATATTCGCACCAGCCCGAGGGGCCGGAAGTCTTTATCCTATTGCCTTCTGACAAATGTTTACGGTTTACCAACAGTTTCACATAATTAGTACCGTTTCCTCATAGTACAGAGCAATGTGATGTCCGAAATGGCAGACAAAATTAGGTAATAACACGACATATATGCAAGGCAATATAAGGTATTTGTATAGCTTGGAAATTGTGACCGTTGCTTGCTCGCTCCGCCCGCTCGTAAAAATCTAGTCCAACCTCACAACCGATCCCACACGTTCGCAAATTTGAAATATGTCGCCACCATATCGAATAATGAACGGAAGATGGATTGGTTTTAGGTTAGGCTATAGCTTTCGTGCGAGCGCAGCGAACGAGAGACGCGTAAAGGTGTGTCACAAACCATCGGTTTGGCACATACGGACATTGATATATTCGCACCAGCCCGAGGAGCCGGAAGTCTTTATCCTATTGCCTTCTGACAAATGTTTACGGTTTACCAATAGTTTCACATAATTAGTACCGTTTCCTCATAGTACAGTGCAACGTGATGTCCGAAATGGCTGACAAAATTAGGTACAAGCACGAAATATATGCAAGACAATATATGGTATATGTATAGCTTGGAAATTGTGACCGTTGCTCGCTCGCTCCGCTCGCTCGTAAAAATCTAGTCCAACCCCACAACCGATCCGACACGTTCGCAAATTTGAAATATGTCGCCATCATATCGAATAATGAACGCAAGATGGATTGGTTTTAGGTTAGGCTATAGTTTTCGAGCGAGCGCAGCGAGCGAGAGACGCGTATAGGTGTGTCATAAACCAACGGTTTGGCACATACGGACATTGAAATATTCGCACCAGCCCGAGGAGCCGGAAGTATTTATCCTATTGCCTACCGACACATGTTTACAGTTTATGAATAGTTTCACATAATTAGTACCGTTTCCTCATAGTACAGTGCAACGTGATGTCCGAAATGGCTGACAAAATTAGGTACAAGCACGAAATATATGCAAGACAATATATGGTATATGTATAGCTTGGAAATTGTGACCGTTGCTCGCTCGCTCCGCTCGCTCGTAAAAATCTAGTCCAACCCCACAACCGATCCGACACGTTCGCAAATTTGAAATATGTCGCCATCATATCGAATAATGAACGCAAGATGGATTGGTTTTAGGTTAGGCTATAGTTTTCGAGCGAGCGCAGCGAGCGAGAGACGCGTATAGGTGTGTCATAAACCAACGGTTTGGCACATACGGACATTGAAATATTCGCACCAGCCCGAGGAGCCGGAAGTATTTATCCTATTGCCTACCGACACATGTTTACAGTTTATGAATAGTTTCACATAAATAGTACTATTTCCTCATAGTACAGTGCAATGTTATGTCCGAAATGGCTGACAAAATTAGGTAATAACACGAAATATATGGAAGGCAATATAAGATATATGTATAGCTTGGAAATTCTGACCGTTGCTCGCTCGCTCCGCTCGCTCGTAAAAATCTCGTCCAACCTCACTACCGATCCGACACGTTCCCAAATTTGAAATATGTCGCCACCATATCGAATAATGAACGGAAGATGGATTGGTTTTAGGTTAGGCTATAGCTTTCGTGCGAGCGCAGCGAGCGAGAGACGCGTAAATGTGTGTCACAAACCAACGGTTTGGCACATACGGATATTGAAATATTCGCACCAGCCCGAGGGGCCGGAAGTCTTTATCCTATTGCCTTCTGACAAATGTTTACGGTTTACCAACAGTTTCACATAATTAGTACCGTTTCCTCATAGTACAGAGCAATGTGATGTCCGAAATGGCAGACAAAATTATGTAATAACACGACATATATGCAAGGCAATATAAGGTATTTGTATAGCTTGGAAATTGTGACCGTTGCTTGCTCGCTCCGCTCGCTCGTAAAAATCTAGTCCAACCTCACAACCGATCCCACACGTTCGCAAATTTGAAATATGTCGCCACCATATCGAATAATGAACGGAAGATGGATTGGTTTTAGGTTAGGCTATAGCTTTCGTGCGAGCGCAGCGAACGAGAGACGCGTAAAGGTGTGTCACAAACCATCGGTTTGGCACATACGGACATTGATATATTCGCACCAGCCCGAGGAGCCGGAAGTCTTTATCCTATTGCCTTCTGACAAATGTTTACGGTTTACCAATAGTTTCACATAATTAGTACCGTTTCCTCATAGTACAGT
Organism: Bombus affinis; assembly: GCF_024516045.1. NCBI lineage: Eukaryota > Metazoa > Arthropoda > Insecta > Hymenoptera > Apidae > Bombus > Bombus affinis. Next base: position 36,436 of record NW_026109017.1, on the reverse strand, counting down.
GCAACGTGATGTCCGAAATGGCTGACAAAATTAGGTACAAGCACGAAATATATGCAAGACAATATATGGTATATGTATAGCTTGGAAATTGTGACCGTTGCTCGCTCGCTCCGCTCGCTCGTAAAAATCTAGTCCAACCCCACAACCGATCCGACACGTTCGCAAATTTGAAATATGTCGCCATCATATCGAAGAATGACGGAAGATGGATTGGTTTTAGGTTAGGCTATAGTTTTCGAGCGAGCGCAGCGAGCGAGCGACGCGTAAATGTGTGTCTCAAACCAACGGTTTGGCACATACGGACATTGAAATATTCGCACCAGCCCGAGGAGCCGGAAGTATTTATCCTATTGCCTACCGACACATGTTTACAGTTTATGAATAGTTTCACATAATTAGTACCGTTTCCTCATAGTACAGTGTAACGTGATGTCCGAAATGGTTGACAAAATTAGGTACAAGCACGAAATATATGCAAGACAATATATGGTATATGTATAGCTTGGAAATTGTGACCGTTGCTCGCTCGCTCCGCTCGCTCGTAAAAATCTAGTCCAACCCCACAACCGATCCGACACGTTCGCAAATTTGAAATATGTCGCCATCATATCGAAGAATGACGGAAGATGGATTGGTTTTAGGTTAGGCTATAGTTTTCGAGCGAGCGCAGCGAGCGAGCGACGCGTAAATGTGTGTCTCAAACCAACGGTTTGGCACATACGGACATTGAAATATTCGCACCAGCCCGAGGAGCCGGAAGTATTTATCCTATTGCCTACCGACACATGTTTACAGTTTATGAATAGTTTCACATAATTAGTACCGTTTCCTCATAGTACAGTGTAACGTGATGTCCGAAATGGCTGACAAAATTAGGTACAAGCACGAAATATATGCAAGACAATATATGGTATATGTATAGCTTGGAAATTGTGACCGTTGCTCGCTCGCTCCTCTCGCTCGTAAAAATCTAGTCCAACCCCACAACCGATCCGACACGTTCGCAAATTTGAAATATGTCGCCATCATATCGAATAATGAACGCAAGATGGATTGGTTTTAGGTTAGGCTATAGTTTTCGAGCGAGCGCAGCGAGCGAGAGACGCGTATAGGTGTGTCATAAACCAACGGTTTGGCACATACGGACATTGAAATATTCGCACCAGCCCGAGGAGCCGGAAGTCTTTATCCTATTGCCTACCGACACATGTTTACAGTTTATGAATAGTTTCACATAATTAGTACTATTTGCTCATAGTACAGTGCAATGTGATGTCCGAAAGGGCTGACAAAATTAGGTAATAACACGAAATATATGGAAGGCAATATAAGGTATATGTATAGCTTGGAAATTGTGACCGTTGCTCGCTCGCTCCGCTCGCTCGTAAAAATCTAGTCCAACCTCACAACCGATCCGACACGTTCGCAAATTTGAAATATGTCGCCACCATATCGAATAATGAACGGAAGATGGATTGGTTTTAGGTTAGGCTATAGCCTTCGTGCGAGCGCCGCGAGCGAGAGACGCGTAAAGGTGTGTCATAAACCAACGGTTTGGCACATACGGACATTGAAATATTCGCACCAGCCCGAGGAGCCGGAAGTATTTATCCTATTGCCTACCGACACATGTTTACAGTTTATGAATAGTTTCACATAAATAGTACTCTTTCCTCATAGTACAGTGCAATGTGATGTCCGAAATGGCTGACAAAATTAGGTAATAACACGAAATATATGGAAGGCAATATAAGGTATTTGTATAGCTTGGAAATTGTGACCGTTGCTTGCTCGCTCCGCTCGCTCGTAAAAATCTAGTCCAACCTCACAACCGATCCCACACGTTCGCAAATTTGAAATATGTCGCCACCATATCGAATAATGAACGGAAGATGGATTGGTTTTAGGTTAGGCTATAGCTTTCGTGCGAGCGCAGCGAGCGAGAGCCGCGTAAAGGTGTGTCACAAACCAACGGTTTGGCACATACGGACATTGAAATATTCGCACCAGCCCGAGGAGCCGAAAGTCTTTATCCTATTGCCTTCTGACAAATGTTTACGATTTACCAACAGTTTCACATAATTAGTACCGTTTCCTCATAGTACAGTGCAATGTGATGTCCGAAATGGCAGACAAAATTAGGTAATAACACGAAATATATGGAAGGCAATATAAGGTATATGTATAGCTTGGAAATTGTGACCGTTGCTCGCTCGCTCCGCTCGCTCGTAAAAATCTAGTCCAACCTCACAACCGATCCCACACGTTCGCAAATTTGAAATATGTCGCCACCATATCCAATAATGAACGGAAGATGGATTGGTTTTAGGTTAGGCTATAGCTTTCGTGCGAGCGCGGCGAGCGAGAGACGCGTAAAGGTGTGTCACAAACCAACGGTTTGGCACATACGGACATTGAAATATTCGCACCAGCCCGAGGAGCCGGAAGTATTTATCCTACTGCCTACCGACACATGTTTACAGTTTATGAATAGTTTCACATAAATAGTACTATTTCCTCATAGTACAGTGCAATGTGATGTCCGAAATGGCTGACAAAATTAGGTAATAACACGAAATATATGGAAGGCAATATAAGGTATATGTATGGCTTGGAAATTGTGACCGTTGCTCGCTCGCTCCGCTCGCTCGTAAAAATCTAGACCAACCTCACAACCGATCCCACACGTTCGCAAATTTGAAATATGTCGCCACCATATCGAATAATGAACGGAAGATGGATTGGTTTTAGGTTAGGCTATAGCTTTCGTGCGAGCGCTGCGAACGAGAGACGCGTAAAGTTGTGTCACAAACCATCGGTTTGGCACATACGGACATTGATATATTCGCACCAGCCCGAGGAGCCGGAAGTCTTTATCCTATTGCCTTGTGACAAATGTTTACGGTTTACCAATAGTTTCACATAATTAGTACCGTGTCCTCATAGTACAGTGCAACGTGATGTCCGAAATGGCTGACAAAATTAGGTACAAGCACGAAATATATGCAAGACAATATATGGTATATGTATAGCTTGGAAATTGTGACCGTTGCTCGCTCGCTCCGCTCGCTCGTAAAAATCTAGTCCAACCCCACAACCGATCCGACACGTTCGCAAATTTGAAATATGTCGCCATCATATCGAAGAATGACGGAAGATGGATTGGTTTTAGGTTAGGCTATAGTTTTCGAGCGAGCGCAGCGAGCGAGCGACGTCGTAAATGTGTGTCTCAAACCAACGGTTTGGCACATACGGACATTGAAATATTCGCACCAGCCCGAGGAGCCGGAAGTATTTATCCTATTGCCTACCGACACATGTTTACAGTTTATGAATAGTTTCACATAAATAGTACTAATTCCACATAGTACAGTGCAATGTGATGTCCGAAATGGCTGACAAAATTAGGTACTAACACGAAATATATGCAAGGTAATATAAGGTATATGTATAGCTTGGAAATTGTGACCGTTGCTCGCTCGCTCCACTCGCTCGTAAAAATCTCGTCCAACCTCACAACCGATCCGACATGTTCCCAAATTTGAAATATGTCGCCACCATATCGAATAATGAACGGAAGATGGATTGGTTTTAGGTTATACTATAGCTTTCGTGCGAGCGCAGCGAACGAGAGACGCGTAAAGGTGTGTCACAAACCAACGGTTTGGCACATACGGACATTGAAATATTCGCACCAGCCCGAGGAGCCGGAAGTCTTTATCCTATTGCCTACCGACACATGTTTACAGTTTATGAATAGTTTCACATAATTAGTACCGTTTCCTCATAGTACAGAGCAATGTGATGTCCGAAATGGCAGACAAAATTAGGTAATAACACGACATATATGCAAGGCAATATAAGGTGTATGTATAGGTAGGAAATTGTGATCGTTGCTCGCTCGCTCCGCTCGCTCGAAAAAATCTAGTCCAACCTCACAACCGATCCGACATGTTCGCAAATTTGAAATATGTCGCCACCATATCGAATAATGAACGGAAGATGGATTGGTTTTAGGTTAGGCTATAGCTTTCGTGCGAGCGCAGCGAACGAGAGACGCATAAAGGTGTGTCACAAACAAACTGTTTGGCACATACGGACATTGAAATATTCGCACCAGCCCGAGGAGCCGGAAGTATTTATCCTATTGCCTACCGACACATGTTTACAGTTTATGAATAGTTTCACATAAATAGTACTATTTCCTCATAGTACAGTGCAATGTGATGTCCGAAATGGCTGACAAAATTAGGTACTAGCACGAAATATATGCAAGACAATATATGGTATATGTATAGCTTGGAAATTGTGACCGTTGCTCGCTCGCTCCGCTCGCTCGTAAAAATCTAGTCCAACCTCACAACTGATCCCACACGTTCGCAAATTTGAAATATGTCGCCACCATATCGAATAATGAACGGAAGATGGATTGGTTTTAGGTTAGGCTATAGCTTTCGCGCGAGCGCAGCGAGCGAGAGCCGCGTAAAGGTGTGTCACAAACCAACGGTTTGGCACATACGGACATTGAAATATTCGCACCAGCCCGAGGAGCCGGAAGTCTTTATCCTATTGCCTTGTGACAAATGTTTACGGTTTACCAATAGTTTCACATAATTAGTACCGTGTCCTCATAGTACAGTGCAACGTGATGTCCGAAATGGCTGACAAAATTAGGTACAAGCACGAAATATATGCAAGACAATATATGGTATATGTATAGCTTGGAAATTGTGACCGTTGCTCGCTCGCTCCGCTCGCTCGTAAAAATCTAGTCCAACCCCACAACCGATCCGACACGTTCGCAAATTTGAAATATATCGCATTCATATCGAATAATGAACGCAAGATGGATTGGTTTTAGGTTAGGCTGTAGTTTTCGAGCCAGCGCAGCGAGCGAGAGACGCGTATAGGTGTGTCATAAACCAACGGTTTGGCACATACGGACATTGAAATATTCGCACCAGCCCAAGGAGCCGGAAGTATTTATCCTATTGCCTACCGACACATGTTTACAGTTTATGAATAGTTTCACATAAATAGTACTAATTCCACATAGTACAGAGCAATGTGATGTCCGAAATGGCAGACAAAATTAGGTAATAACACGACATATATGCAAGGCAATATATGGTATATGTATAGCTTGGAAATTATGACCGTTGCTCGCTCGCTCCACTCGCTCGTAAAAATCTCGTCCAACCTCACAACCGATCCGACACGTTCCCAAATTTGAAATATGTCGCCACCATATCGAATAATGAACGGAAGATGGATTGGTTTTAGGTTATACTATAGCTTTCGTGCGAGCGCAGCGAACGAGAGACGCGTAAAGGTGTGTCACAAACCAACGGTTTGGCACATACGGACATTGAAATATTCGCACCAGCCCGAGGAGCCGGAAGTCTTTATCCTATTGCCTTCTGACAAATGTTTACGGTTTACCAATAGTTTCACATAATTAGTACCGTTTCCTCATAGTACAGTGCAACGTGATGTCCGAAATGGCTGACAAAATTAGGTACAAGCACGAAATATATGCAAGACAATATATGGTATATGTATAGCTTGGAAATTGTGACCGTTGCTCCCTCGCTCCGCTCGCTCGTAAAAATCTAGTCCAACACCACAACCGATCCGACACGTTCGCAAATTTGAAATATGTCGCCATCATATCGAAGAATGACGGAAGATTGGTTGGTTTTAGGTTAGGCTATAGTTTTCGAGCGAGCGCAGCGAGCGAGCGACGCGTAAATGTGTGCCTCAAACCAACGGTTTGGCACATACGGACATTGAAATATTCGCACCAGGCCGAGGAGCCGGAAGTATTTATCCTATTGCCTACCGACACATGTTTACAGTTTATGAATAGTTTCACATAAATAGTACTAATTCCACATAGTACAGTGCAATGTGATGTCCGAAATGGCTGACAAAATTAGGTACTAACACGAAATATATGCAAGGTAATATAAGGTATATGTATAGCTTGGAAATTGTGACCGTTGCTCGCTCGCTCCACTCGCTCGTAAAAATCTCGTCCAACCTCACAACCGATCCGACATGTTCCCAAATTTGAAATATGTCGCCACCATATCGAATAATGAACGGAAGATGGATTGGTTTTAGGTTATACTATAGCTTTCGTGCGAGCGCAGCGAACGAGAGACGCGTAAAGGTGTGTCACAAACCAACGGTTTGGCACATACGGACATTGAAATATTCGCACCAGCCCGAGGAGCCGGAAGTCTTTATCCTATTGCCTACCGACACATGTTTACAGTTTATGAATAGTTTCACATAATTAGTACCGTTTCCTCATAGTACAGAGCAATGTGATGTCCGAAATGGCAGACAAAATTAGGTAATAACACGACATATATGCAAGGCAATATAAGGTGTATGTATAGGTAGGAAATTGTGATCGTTGCTCGCTCGCTCCGCTCGCTCGAAAAAATCTAGTCCAACCTCACAACCGATCCGACATGTTCGCAAATTTGAAATATGTCGCCACCATATCGAATAATGAACGGAAGATGGATTGGTTTTAGGTTAGGCTATAGCTTTCGTGCGAGCGCAGCGAACGAGAGACGCATAAAGGTGTGTCACAAACAAACTGTTTGGCACATACGGACATTGAAATATTCGCACCAGCCCGAGGAGCCGGAAGTATTTATCCTATTGCCTACCGACACATGTTTACAGTTTATGAATAGTTTCACATAAATAGTACTATTTCCTCATAGTACAGTGCAATGTGATGTCCGAAATGGCTGACAAAATTAGGTACTAGCACGAAATATATGCAAGACAATATATGGTATATGTATAGCTTGGAAATTGTGACCGTTGCTCGCTCGCTCCGCTCGCTCGTAAAAATCTAGTCCAACCTCACAACTGATCCCACACGTTCGCAAATTTGAAATATGTCGCCACCATATCGAATAATGAACGGAAGATGGATTGGTTTTAGGTTAGGCTATAGCTTTCGCGCGAGCGCAGCGAGCGAGAGCCGCGTAAAGGTGTGTCACAAACCAACGGTTTGGCACATACGGACATTGAAATATTCGCACCAGCCCGAGGAGCCGGAAGTCTTTATCCTATTGCCTTGTGACAAATGTTTACGGTTTACCAATAGTTTCACATAATTAGTACCGTGTCCTCATAGTACAGTGCAACGTGATGTCCGAAATGGCTGACAAAATTAGGTACAAGCACGAAATATATGCAAGACAATATATGGTATATGTATAGCTTGGAAATTGTGACCGTTGCTCGCTCGCTCCGCTCGCTCGTAAAAATCTAGTCCAACCCCACAACCGATCCGACACGTTCGCAAATTTGAAATATGTCCCCATCATATCGAAGAATGACGGAAGATGGATTGGTTTTAGGTTAGGCTATAGTTTTCGAGCGAGCGCAGCGAGCGAGCGGCGCGTAAATGTGTGTCTCAAACCAACGGTTTGGCACATACGGACATTGAAATATTCGCACCAGCCCGAGGAGCCGGAAGTATTTATCCTATTGCCTACCGACACATGTTTACAGTTTATGAATAGTTTCACATAATTAGTACCGTTTCCTCATAGTACAGTGTAACGTGATGTCCGAAATGGCTGACAAAATTAGGTACAAGCACGAAATATATGCAAGACAATACATGGTATATGTATAGCTTGGAAATTGTGACCGTTGCTCGCTCGCTCCGGTCGCACGTAAAAATCTAGTCCAACCCCACAACCGATCCGACACGTTCGCAAATTTGAAATATATCGCATTCATATCGAATAATGAACGCAAGATGGATTGGTTTTAGGTTAGGCTGTAGTTTTCGAGCCAGCGCAGCGAGCGAGAGACGCGTATAGGTGTGTCATAAACCAACGGTTTGGCACATACGGACATTGAAATATTCGCACCAGCCCGAGGAGCCGGAAGTATTTATCCTATTGCCTACCGACACATGTTTACAGTTTATGAATAGTTTCACATAAATAGTACTAATTCCACATAGTACAGAGCAATGTGATGTCCGAAATGGCAGACAAAATTAGGTAATAACACGACATATATGCAAGGCAATATATGGTATATGTATAGCTTGGAAATTATGACCGTTGCTCGCTCGCTCCACTCGCTCGTAAAAATCTCGTCCAACCTCACAACCGATCCGACACGTTCCCAAATTTGAAATATGTCGCCACCATATCGAATAATGAACGGAAGATGGATTGGTTTTAGGTTATACTATAGCTTTCGTGCGAGCGCAGCGAACGAGAGACGCGTAAAGGTGTGTCACAAACCAACGGTTTGGCACATACGGACATTGAAATATTCGCACCAGCCCGAGGAGCCGGAAGTCTTTATCCTATTGCCTTCTGACAAATGTTTACGGTTTACCAATAGTTTCACATAATTAGTACCGTTTCCTCATAGTACAGTGCAACGTGATGTCCGAAATGGCTGACAAAATTAGGTACAAGCACGAAATATATGCAAGACAATATATGGTATATGTATAGCTTGGAAATTGTGACCGTTGCTCCCTCGCTCCGCTCGCTCGTAAAAATCTAGTCCAACCCCACAACCGATCCGACACGTTCGCAAATTTGAAATATGTCGCCATCATGTCGAAGAATGACGGAAGATTCGTTGGTTTTAGGTTAGGCTATAGTTTTCGAGCGAGCGCAGCGAGCGAGCGACGCGTAAATGTGTGCCTCAAACCAACGGTTTGGCACATACGGACATTGAAATATTCGCACCAGGCCGAGGTGCCGGAAGTATTTATCCTATTGCCTACCGACACATGTTTACAGTTTATGAATAGTTTCACATAAATAGTACTAATTCCACATAGTACAGTGCAATGTGATGTCCGAAATGGCTGACAAAATTAGGTACTAACACGAAATATATGCAAGGTAATATAAGGTATATGTATAGCTTGGAAATTGTGACCGTTGCTCGCTCGCTCCACTCGCTCGTAAAAATCTCGTCCAACCTCACAACCGATCCGACATGTTCCCAAATTTGAAATATGTCGCCACCATATCGAATAATGAACGGAAGATGGATTGGTTTTAGGTTATACTATAGCTTTCGTGCGAGCGCAGCGAACGAGAGACGCGTAAAGGTGTGTCACAAACCAACGGTTTGGCACATACGGACATTGAAATATTCGCACCAGCCCGAGGAGCCGGAAGTCTTTATCCTATTGCCTACCGACACATGTTTACAGTTTATGAATAGTTTCACATAATTAGTTCCGTTTCCTCATAGTACAGAGCAATGTGATGTCCGAAATGGCAGACAAAATTAGGTAATAACACGACATATATGCAAGGCAATATAAGGTGTATGTATAGGTAGGAAATTGTGATCGTTGCTCGCTCGCTCCGCTCGCTCGAAAAAATCTAGTCCAACCTCACAATTGATCCGACATGTTCGCAAATTTGAAATATGTCGCCACCATATCGAATAATGAACGGAAGATGGATTGGTTTTAGGTTAGGCTATAGCTTTCGTGCGAGCGCAGCGAACGAGAGAGGCGTAAAGGTGTGTCACAAACAAACGGTTTGGCACATACGGACATTGAAATATTCGCACCAGCCCGAGGAGCCGGAAGTATTTATCCTATTGCCTACCGACACATGTTTACAGTTTATGAATAGTTTCACATAAATAGTACTATTTCCTCATAGTACAGTGCAATGTGATGTCCGAAATGGCTGACAAAATTAGGTACTAGCACGAAATATATGCAAGACAATATATGGTATATGTATAGCTTGGAAATTCTGACCGTTGCTCGCTCGCTCCGCTCGCTCGTAAAAATCTAGTCCAACCTCACAACTGATCCCACACGTTCGCAAATTTGAAATATGTCGCCACCATATCGAATAATGAACGGAAGATGGATTGGTTTTAGGTTAGGCTATAGCTTTCGCGCGAGCGCAGCGAGCGAGAGCCGCGTAAAGGTGTGTCACAAACCAACGGTTTGGCACATACGGACATTGAAATATTCGCACCAGCCCGAGGAGCCGAAAGTCTTTATCCTATTGCCATCTGACAAATGTTTACGGTTTACCAACAGTTTCACATAATTAGTACCGTTTCCTCATAGTACAGTGCAATGTGATGTCCGAAATGGCAGACGAAATTAGGTAATAACACGAAATATATGGAAGGCAATATAAGGTATATGTATAGCTTGGAAATTGTGACCGTTGCTCGCTCGCTCCGCTCGCTCGTAAAAATCTAGTCCAACCTCACAACCGATCCCACACGTTCGCAAATTTGAAATATGTCGCCATCATATCGAAGAATGACGGAAGATTGGTTGGTTTTAGGTTAGGCTATAGTTTTCGAGCGAGCGCACGGAGCGAACGACGCGTAAATGTGTGCCTCAAACCAACGGTTTGGCACATACGGACATTGAAATATTCGCACCAGCCCGAGGAGCCGGAAGTATTTATCCTATTGCCTACCGACACATGTTTACAGTTTATGAATAGTTTCACATAATTAGTACCGTTTCCTCATAGTACAGAGCAATGTGATGTCCGAAATGGCAGACAAAATTAGGTAATAACACGAAATATATGGAAGGCAATATAAGGTATATGTATAGCTTGGAAATTGTGACCGTTGCTCCCTCGCTCCGCTCGCTCGTAAAAATCTAGTCCAACCCCACAACCGATCCGACACGTTCGCAAATTTGAAATATGTCGCCATCATATCGAAGAATGACGGAAGATTCGTTGGTTTTAGGTTAGGCTATAGTTTTCGAGCGAGCGCAGCGAGCGAGCGACGCGTAAATGTGTGCCTCAAACCAACGGTTTGGCACATACGGACATTGAAATATTCGCACCAGGCCGAGGAGCCGGAAGTATTTATCCTATTGCCTACCGACACATGTTTACAGTTTATGAATAGTTTCACATAAATAGTACTAATTCCACATAGTACAGTGCAATGTGATGTCCGAAATGGCTGACAAAATTAGGTACTAACACGAAATATATGCAAGGTAATATAAGGTATATGTATAGCTTGGAAATTGTGACCGTTGCTCGCTCGCTCCACTCGCTCGTAAAAATCTCGTCCAACCTCACAACCGATCCGACATGTTCCCAAATTTGAAATATGTCGCCACCATATCGAATAATGAACGGAAGATGGATTGGTTTTAGGTTATACTATAGCTTTCGTGCGAGCGCAGCGAACGAGAGACGCGTAAAGGTGTGTCACAAACCAACGGTTTGGCACATACGGACATTGAAATATTCGCACCAGCCCGAGGAGCCGGAAGTCTTTATCCTATTGCCTACCGACACATGTTTACAGTTTATGAATAGTTTCACATAATTAGTTCCGTTTCCTCATAGTACAGAGCAATGTGATGTCCGAAATGGCAGACAAAATTAGGTAATAACACGACATATATGCAAGGCAATATAAGGTGTATGTATAGGTAGGAAATTGTGATCGTTGCTCGCTCGCTCCGCTCGCTCGAAAAAATCTAGTCCAACCTCACAATTGATCCGACATGTTCGCAAATTTGAAATATGTCGCCACCATATCGAATAATGAACGGAAGATGGATTGGTTTTAGGTTAGGCTATAGCTTTCGTGCGAGCGCAGCGAACGAGAGACGCGTAAAGGTGTGTCACAAACAAACGGTTTGGCACATACGGACATTGAAATATTCGCACCAGCCCGAGGAGCCGGAAGTATTTATCCTATTGCCTACCGACACATGTTTACAGTTTATGAATAGTTTCACATAAATAGTACTATTTCCTCATAGTACAGTGCAATGTGATGTCCGAAATGGCTGACAAAATTAGGTACTAGCACGAAATATATGCAAGACAATATATGGTATATGTATAGCTTGGAAATTCTGACCGTTGCTCGCTCGCTCCGCTCGCTCGTAAAAATCTAGTCCAACCTCACAACTGATCCCACACGTTCGCAAATTTGAAATATGTCGCCACCATATCGAATAATGAACGGAAGATGGATTGGTTTTAGGTTAGGCTATAGCTTTCGCGCGAGCGCAGCGAGCGAGAGCCGCGTAAAGGTGTGTCACAAACCAACGGTTTGGCACATACGGACATTGAAATATTCGCACCAGCCCGAGGAGCCGAAAGTCTTTATCCTATTGCCATCTGACAAATGTTTACGGTTTACCAACAGTTTCACATAATTAGTACCGTTTCCTCATAGTACAGTGCAATGTGATGTCCGAAATGGCAGACGAAATTAGGTAATAACACGAAATATATGGAAGGCAATATAAGGTATATGTATAGCTTGGAAATTGTGACCGTTGCTCGCTCGCTCCGCTCGCTCGTAAAAATCTAGTCCAACCTCACAACCGATCCCACACGTTCGCAAATTTGAAATATGTCGCCATCATATCGAAGAATGACGGAAGATTGGTTGGTTTTAGGTTAGGCTATAGTTTTCGAGCGAGCGCAGCGAGCGAACGACGCGTAAATGTGTGCCTCAAACCAACGGTTTGGCACATACGGACATTGAAATATTCGCACCAGCCCGAGGAGCCGGAAGTATTTATCCTATTGCCTACCGACACATGTTTACAGTTTATGAATAGTTTCACATAATTAGTACCGTTTCCTCATAGTACAGAGCAATGTGATGTCCGAAATGGCAGACAAAATTAGGTAATAACACGAAATATATGGAAGGCAATATAAGGTATATGTATAGCTTGGAAATTGTGACCGTTGCTCGCTCGCTCCGCTCGCTCGTAAAAATCTAGTCCAACCTCACAACCGATCCCACACGTTCGCAAATTTGAAATATGTCGCCACCATATCCAATAATGAACGGAAGATGGATTGGTTTTAGGTTAGGCTATAGCTTTCGTGCGAGCGCGGTGAGCGAGAGACGCGTAAAGGTGTGTCACAAACCAACGGTTTGGCACATTCGGACATTGAAATATTCGCACCAGCCCGAGGAGCCGGAAGTATTTATCCTATTGCCTACCGACACATGTTTACAGTTTATGAATAGTTTCACATAAATAGTACTATTTCCTCATAGTACAGTGCAATGTGATGTCCGAAATGGCTGACAAAATTAGGTAATAACACGAAATATATGGAAGGCAATATAAGGTATATGTATAGCTTGGAAATTGTGACCGTTGCTCGCTCGCTCCGCTCGCTCGTAAAAATCTAGTCCAACCTCACAACCGATCCCACACGTTCGCAAATTTGAAATATGTCGCCACCATATCGAATAATGAACGGAAGATGGATTGGTTTTAGGTTAGGCTATAGCTTTCGTGCGAGCGCAGCGAGCGAGAGCCGCGTAAAGGTGTGTCACAAACCAACGGTTTGGCACATACGGACATTGAAATATTCGCACCAGCCCGAGGAGCCGAAAGTCTTTATCCTATTGCCTTCTGACAAATGTTTACGGATTACCAACAGTTTCACATAATTAGTACCGTTTCCTCATAGTACAGTGCAATGTGATGTCCGAAATGGCAGACAAAATTAGGTAATAACACGAAATATATGGAAGGCAATATAAGGTATATGTATAGCTTGGAAATTGTGACCGTTGCTCGCTCGCTCCGCTCGCTCGTAAAAATCTAGTCCAACCTCACAACCGATCCCACACGTTCGCAAATTAGAAATATGTCGCCACCATATCGAATAATGAACGGAAGATGGATTGGTTTTAGGTTAGGCTATAGCTTTCGTGCGAGCGCGGCGAGCGAGAGACGCGTAAAGGTGTGTCACAAACCAACGGTTTGGCACATACGGACATTGAAATATTCGCACCAGCCCGAGGAGCCGGAAGTCTTTATCCTATTGCCTACCGACACATGTTTACAGTTTATGAATAGTTTCACATAATTAGTACCGTTTCCTCATAGTACAGAGCAACGTGATGTCCGAAATGGCAGACAAAATTAGGTAATAACACGACATATAGGCAAGGCAATATAAGGTGTATGTATAGGTTGGAAATTGTGATCGTTGCTCGCTCGCTCCGCTCGCTCGAAAAAATCTAGTCCAGCCTCACAACCGATCCCACACGTTCGCAAATTTGAAATATGTCGCCACCATATCGAATAATGAACGGAAGATGGATTGGTTTTAGGTTAGGCTATAGCTTTCGTGCGAGCGCAGCGAACGAGAGACGCGTAAAGTTGTGTCACAAACCATCGGTTTGGCACATATGGACATTGATATATTCGCACCAGCCCGAGGAGCCGGAAGTCTTTATCCTATTGCCTTGTGACAAATGTTTACGGTTTACCAATAGTTTCACATAATTAGTACCGTTTCCTCATAGTACAGTGCAACGTGATGTCCGAAATGGCTGACAAAATTAGGTACAAGCACGAAATATATGCAAGACAATACATGGTATATGTATAGCTTGGAAATTGTGACCGTTGCTCGCTCGCTCCGCTCGCTCGTAAAAATCTAGTCCAACCCCACAACCGATCCGACACGTTCGCCAATTTGAAATATGTCGCCATCATATCGAAGAATGACGGAGGATTGGTTGGTTTTAGGTTAGGCTATAGTTTTCGAGCGAGCGCAGCGAGCGAGCGACGCGTAAATGTGTGTCTCAAACCAACGGTTTGGCACATACGGACATTGAACTATTCGCACCAGCCCGAGGAGCCGGAAGTATTTATCCTATTGCCTACCGACACATGTTTACAGTTTATGAATAGTTTCACATAAATAGTACTATTTCCTCACAGTACAGTGCAATGTGATGTCCGAAATGGCTGACAAAATTAGGTAATAACACGAAATATATGGAAGGCAATATAAGGTATATGTATAGCTTGGAAATTGTGACCGTTGCTCGCTCGCTCCGCTCGCTCGTAAAAATCTAGTCCAACCTCACAACCGATCCCACACGTTCGCAAATTTGAAATATGTCGCCACCATATCGAATAATGAACGCAAGATGGATTGGTTTTAGGTTAGGCTATAGCTTTCGTGCGAGCGCAGCGAACGAGAGACGCGTAAAGTTGTGTCACAAACCATCGGTTTGGCACATATGGACATTGACATATTCGCACCAGCCCGAGGAGCCGGAAGTCTTTATCCTATTGCCTTGTGACAAATGTTTACGGTTTACCAATAGTTTCACATAATTAGTACCGTTTCCTCATAGTACAGTGCAACGTGATGTCCGAAATGGCTGACAAAATTAGGTACAAGCACGAAATATATGCAAGACAATATATGGTATATGTATAGCTTGGAAATTGTGACCGTTGCTCGCTCGCTCCGCTCGCTCGTAAAAATCTAGTCCAACCCCACAACCGATCCGACGCGTTCGCAAATTTGAAATATATCGCATTCATATCGAATAATGAACGCAAGATGGATTGGTTTTAGGTTAGGCTGTAGTTTTCGAGCGAGCGCAGCGAGCGAGAGACGCGTATAGGTGTGTCATAAACCAACGGTTTGGCACATACGGACATTGAAATATTCGCACCAGCCCGAGGAGCCGGAAGTATTTATCCTATTGCCTACCGACACATGTTTACAGTTTATGAATAGTTTCACATAATTAGTACCGTTTCTTCATAGTACAGAGCAATGTGATGTCCGAAATGGCAGACAAAATTAGGTAATAACACGACATATATGCAAGGCAATATAAGGTGTATGTATAGGTTGGAAATTGTGATCGTTGCTGGCTCGGTCCGCTCGCTCGAAAAAGCTAGTCCAACCTCACAACCGATCCGACATGTTCGCAAATTTGAAATATGTCGCCACCATATCGAATAGTGAGCGGAAGATGGATTGGTTTTAGGTTAGGCTATAGCTTTCGTGCGAGCGCAGCGAACGAGAGACGCGTAAAGGTGTGTCACAAACCAACGGTTTGGCACATACGGACATTGAAATATTCGCACCAGCCCGAGGAGCCGGAAGTCTTTATCCTATTGCCTTCTGACAAATGTTTACGGTTTACCAATAGTTTCACATAATTAGTACCGTTTCCTCATAGTACAGTGCAACGTGATGTCCGAAATGGCTGACAAAATTAGGTACAAGCACGAAATATATGCAAGGCAATATGTGGTATATGTATAGCTTGGAAATTGTGACCGTTGCTCGCTCGCTCCGCTCGCTCGTAAAAATCTAGTCCAACCTCACAACCGATCCCACACGTTCGCAAATTTGAAATATGTCGCCACCATATCCAATAATGAACGGAAGATGGATTGGGTTTAGGTTAGGCTATAGCTTTCGTGCGAGCGCGGCGAGCGAGAGACGCGTAAAGGTGTGTCACAAACCAACGGTTTGGCACATACGGACATTGAAATATTCGCACCAGCCCGAGGAGCCGGAAGTATTTATCCTATTGCCTTCTGACAAATGTTTACGGTTTACCAATAGTTTCACATAATTAGTACCGTTTCCTCATAGTACAGTGCAACGTGATGTCCGAAATGGCTGACAAAATTAGGTACAAGCACGAAATATATGCAAGACAATATATGGTATCTGTATAGCTTGGAAATTGTGACCGTTGCTCGCTCGCTCCGCTCGCTCGTAAAAATCTATTCCAACCCCACAACCGATCCGACACGTTCGCAAATTTGAAATATGTCGCCATCATATCGAAGAATGACGGAAGATTGGTTGGTTTTAGGTTAGGCTATAGTTTTCGAGCGAGCGCAGCGAGCGAGCGACGCGTAAATGTGTGCCTCAAACCAACGGTTTGGCACATACGGACATTGAAATATTTGCACCAGCCCGAGGAGCCGAAAGTCTTTATCCTATTGCCATCTGACAAATGTTTACGGTTTACCAACAGTTTCACATAATTAGTACCGTTTCCTCATAGTACAGTGCAATGTGATGTCCGAAATGGCAGACGAAATTAGGTAATAACACGAAATATATGGAAGGCAATATAAGGTATATGTATAGCTTGGAAATTGTGACCGTTGCTCGCTCGCTCCGCTCGCTCGTAAAAATCTAGTCCAACCTCACAACCGATCCCACACGTTCGCAAATTTGAAATATGTCGCCACCATATCCAATAATGAACGGAAGATGGATTGGTTTTAGGTTAGGCTATAGCTTTCGTGCGAGCGCGGTGAGCGAGAGACGCGTAAAGGTGTGTCACAAACCAACGGTTTGGCACATACGGACATTGAAATATTCGCACCAGCCCGAGGAGCCGGAAGTATTTATCCTATTGCCTACCGACACATGTTTACAGTTTATGAATAGTTTCACATAAATAGTACTATTTCCTCATAGTACAGTGCAATGTGATGTCCGAAATGGCTGACAAAATTAGGTAATAACACGAAATATATGGAAGGCAATATAAGGTATATGTATAGCTTGGAAATTGTGACCGTTGCTCGCTCGCTCCGCTCGCTCGTAAAAATCTAGTCCAACCTCACAACCGATCCCACACGTTCGCAAATTTGAAATATGTCGCCACCATATCGAATAATGAACGGAAGATGGATTGGTTTTAGGTTAGGCTATAGCTTTCGTGCGAGCGCAGCGAGCGAGAGCCGCGTAAAGGTGTGTCACAAACCAACGGTTTGGCACATACGGACATTGAAATATTCGCACCAGCCCGAGGAGCCGAAAGTCTTTATCCTATTGCCTTCTGACAAATGTTTACGGATTACCAACAGTTTCACATAATTAGTACCGTTTCCTCATAGTACAGTGCAATGTGATGTCCGAAATGGCAGACAAAATTAGGTAATAACACGAAATATATGGAAGGCAATATAAGGTATATGTATAGCTTGGAAATTGTGACCGTTGCTCGCTCGCTCCGCTCGCTCGTAAAAATCTAGTCCAACCTCACAACCGATCCCACACGTTCGCAAATTTGAAATATGTCGCCACCATATCGAATAATGAACGGAAGATGGATTGGTTTTAGGTTAGGCTATAGCTTTCGTGCGAGTGCGGCGAGCGAGAGACGCGTATAGGTGTGTCATAATCCAACGGTTTGGCACATACGGACATTGAAATATTCGCACCAGCCCGAGGAGCCGGAAGTATTTATCCTATTGCCTACCGACACATGTTTACAGTTTATGAATAGTTTCACATAAATAGCACTAATTCCACATAGTACAGTGCAATGTGATGTCCGAAATGGCTGACAAAATTAGGTACTAACACGAAATATATGCAAGGCAATATAAGGTATATGTATAGCTTGGAAATTATGACCGTTGCTCGCTCGCTCCACTCGCTCGTAAAAATCTCGTCCAACCTCACAACCGATCCGACACGTTCCCAAATTTGAAATATGTCGCCACCATATCGAATAATGAACGGAAGATGGATTGGTTTTAGGTTATACTATAGCTTTCGTGCGAGCGCAGCGAACGAGAGACGCGTAAAGGTGTGTCACAAACCAACGGTTTGGCACATACGGACATTGAAATATTCGCACCAGCCCGAGGAGCCGGAAGTCTTTATCCTATTGCCTTCTGACAAATGTTTACGGTTTACCAATAGTTTCACATAATTAGTACCGTTTCCTCATAGTACTGTGCAACGTGATGTCCGAAATGGCTGACAAAATTAGGTACAAGCACGAAATATATGCAAGACAATATATGGTATATGTATAGCTTGGAAATTGTGACCGTTGCTCGCTCGCTCCGCTCGCTCGTAAAAATCTAGTCCAACCTCACAACCGATCCGACACGTTCGCAAATTTGAAATATGTCGACATCATATGGAATAATGAACGTAAGATGGATTGGTTTTAGGTTAGGCTATAGTTTTCGAGCGAGCGCCGCGAGCGAGAGACGCGTAAAGGTGTGTCATAAACCAACGGTTTGGCACATACGGACATTGAAATATTCGCACCAGCCCGAGGAGCCGGAAGTATTTATCCTATTGCCTACCGACACATGTTTACAGTTTATGAATAGTTTCACATAAATAGTACTATTTCCTCACAGTACAGTGCAATGTGATGTCCGAAATGGCTGACAAAATTAGGCACAAGCACGAAATATATGCAAGACAATATATGGTATATGTATAGCTTGGAAATTGTGACCGTTGTTCGCTCGCTCCGCTCGCTCGTAAAAATCTAGTCCAACCCCACAACTGATCCCACACGTTCGCAAATTTGAAATATGTCGCCACCATATCGAATAATGAACGGAAGATGGATTGGTTTTAGGTTAGGCTATAGCTTTCGTGCGAGCGCAGCGAGCGAGAGCCGCGTAAAGGTGTGTCACAAACCAACGGTTTGGCACACACGGACATTGAAATATTCGCACCAGCCCGAGGAGCCGAAAGTCTTTATCCTATTGCCTTCTGACAAATGTTTACGGTTTACCAACAGTTTCACATAATTAGTACCGTTTCCTCATAGTACAGTGCAATGTGATGTCCGAAATGGCAGACAAAATTAGGTATTAACACGAAATATATGGAAGACAATATATGGTATATGTATAGCTTGGAAATTGTGACCGTTGCTCGCTCGCTCCGCTCGCTCGTAAAAATCTAGTCCAACCCCACAACCGATCCGACACGTTCGCAAATTTGAAATATATCGCATTCATATCGAATAATGAACGCAAGATGGATTGGTTTTAGGTTAGGCTGTAGTTTTCGAGCGAGCGCAGCGAGCGAGAGACGCGTATAGGTGTGTCATAAACCAACGGTTTGGCACATACGGACATTGAAATATTCGCACCAGCCCGAGGAGCCGGAAGTATTTATCCTATTGCCTACCGACACATGTTTACAGTTTATGAATAGTTTCACATAATTAGTACCGTTTCTTCATAGTACAGAGCAATGTGATGTCCGAAATGGCAGACAAAATTAGGTAATAACACGACATATATGCAAGGCAATATAAGGTGTATGTATAGGTTGGAAATTGTGATCGTTGCTGGCTCGCTCCGCTCGCTCGAAAAAGCTAGTCCAACCTCACAACCGATCCGACATGTTCGCAAATTTGAAATATGTCGCCACCATATCGAATAGTGAGCGGAAGATGGATTGGTTTTAGGTTAGGCTATAGCTTTCGTGCGAGCGCAGCGAACGAGAGACGCGTAAAGGTGTGTCACAAACCAACGGTTTGGCACATACGGACATTGAAATATTCGCACCAGCCCGAGGAGCCGGAAGTCTTTATCCTATTGCCTTCTGACAAATGTTTACGGTTTACCAATAGTTTCACATAATTAGTACCGTTTCCTCATAGTACAGTGCAACGTGATGTCCGAAATGGCTGACAAAATTAGGTACAAGCACGAAATATATGCAAGGCAATATGTGGTATATGTATAGCTTGGAAATTGTGACCGTTGCTCGCTCGCTCCGCTCGCTCGTAAAAATCTAGTCCAACCTCACAACCGATCCCACACGTTCGCAAATTTGAAATATGTCGCCACCATATCCAATAATGAACGGAAGATGGATTGGTTTTAGGTTAGGCTATAGCTTTCGTGCGAGCGCGGCGAGCGAGAGACGCGTAAAGGTGTGTCACAAACCAACGGTTTGGCACATACGGACATTGAAATATTCGCACCAGCCCGAGGAGCCGGAAGTATTTATCCTATTGCCTTGTGGCAAATGTTTACGGTTTACCAATAGTTTCACATAATTAGTACCGTTTCCTCATAGTACAGTGCAACGTGATGTCCGAAATGGCTGACAAAATTAGGTACAAGCACGAAATATATGCAAGACAATATATGGTATACGTATAGCTTGGAAATTGTGACCGTTGCTCGCTCGCTCCGCTCGCTCGTAAAAATCTAGTCCAACCCCACAACCGATCCGACACGTTCGCAAATTTGAAATATATCGCATTCATATCGAATAGTGAACGGAAGATGGATTGGTTTTAGGTTAGGCTGTAGTTTTCGAGCGAGCGCAGCGAGCGAGAGACGCGTATAGGTGTGTCATAAACCAACGGTTTGGCACATACGGACATTGAAATATTCGCACCAGCCCGAGGAGCCGGAAGTATTTATCCTATTGCCTACCGACACATGTTTACAGTTTATGAATATTTTCACATAATTAGTACCGTTTCCTCATAGTACAGAGCAATGTGATGTCCGAAATGGCAGACAAAATTAGGTAATAACACGACATATATGCAAGGCAATATAAGGTGTATGTATAGGTTGGAAATTGTGATCGTTGCTGGCTCGCTCCGCTCGCTCGAAACAGCTAGTCCAACCTCACAACCGATCCGACATGTTCGCAAATTTGAAATATGTCGCCACCATATCGAATAGTGAACGGAAGATGGATTGGTTTTAGGTTAGGCTATAGCTTTCGTGCGAGCGCAGCGAACGAGAGACGCGTAAAGGTGTGTCACAAACCAACGGTTTGGCACATACGGACATTGAAATATTCGCACCAGCCCGAGGAGCCGGAAGTATTTATCCTATTGCCTACCGACACATGTTTACAGTTTATGAATAGTTTCACATAAATAGTACTATTTCCTCACAGTACAGTGCAATGTGATGTCCGAAATGGCAGACAAAATTAGGTAATAACACGAAATATATGGAAGGCAATATAAGTTATATGTATAGCTTGGAAATTGTGACCGTTGCTCGCTCGCTCCGCTCGCTCGTAAAAATCTAGTCCAACCTCACAACCGATCCCACACGTTCGCAAATTTGAAATATGTCGCCACCATATCCAATAATGAACGGAAGATGGATTGGTTTTAGGTTAGGCTATAGCTTTCGTGCGAGCGCGGCGAGCGAGAGACGCGTAAAGGTGTGTCACAAACCAACGGTTTGGCACATACGGACATTGAAATATTCGCACCAGCCCGAGGAGCCGGAAGTATTTATCCTATTGCCTACCGACATATGTTTACAGTTTATGAATAGTTTCACATAAATAGTACTATTTCCTCATAGTACAGTGCAATGTGATGTCCGAAATGGCTGACAAAATTAGGTACAAGCACGAAATATATGCAAGACAATATATGGTATATGTATAGCTTGGAAATTGTGACCGTTGCTCGCTCGCTCCGCTCGCTCGTAAAAATCTAGTCCAACCCCACAACCGATCCGACACGTTCGCAAATTTGAAATATGTCGCCATCATATCGAAGAATGACGGAAGATTGATTGGTTTTAGGTTAGGCTATAGTTTTCGAGCGAGCGCAGCGAGCGAGCGACGCGTTAATGTGTGTCTCAAACCAACGGTTTGGCACATACGGACACTGAAATATTCGCACCAGCTCGAGGAGCCGGAAGTATTCATCCTATTGCCTACCGACACATGTTTACAGTTTATGAATAGTTTCACATAAATAGTACTAATTCCACATAGTACAGTGCAATGTGATGTCCGAAATGGCTGACAAAATTAGGTACTAACACGAAATATATGCAAGGCAATATAAGGTATATGTATAGCTTGGAAATTGTGACCGTTGCTCGCTCGCTCCACTCGCTCGTAAAAATCTCGTCCAACCTCACAACCGATCCGACACGTTCCCAAATTTGAAATATGTCGCCACCATATCGAATAATGAACGGAAGATGGATTGGTTTTAGGTTATACTATAGCTTCCGTGCGAGCGCAGCGAACGAGAGACGCGTAAAGGTGTGTCACAAGCCAACGGTTTGGCACATACGGACATTGAAATATTCGCACCAGCCCGAGGAGCCGGAAGTCTTTATCCTATTGCCTTCTGACAAATGTTTACGGTTTACCAATAGTTTCACATAATTAGTACCGTTTCCTCATAGTACAGTGCAACGTGATGTCCGAAATGGCTGACAAAATTAGGTACAAGCACGAAATATATGCAAGACAATATATGGTATATGTATAGCTTGGAAATTGTGACCGTTGCTCGCTCGCTCCGCTCGCTCGTAAAAATCTAGTCCAACCTCACAACCGATCCGACACGTTCGCAAATTTGAAATATGTCGCCATCATATCGAATAATGAACGCAAGATGGATTGGTTTTAGGTTATACTATAGCTTTCGTGCGAGCGCAGCGAACGAGAGACGCGTAAAGTTGTGTCACAAACCATCGGTTTGGCACATATGGACATTGATATATTCGCACCAGCCCGAGGAGCCGAAAGTCTTTATCCTATTGCCTTCTGACAAATGTTTACGGTTTACCAACAGTTTCACATAATTAGTACCGTTTCCTCATAGTACAGTGCAATGTGATGTCCGAAATGGCAGACAAAATTAGGTAATAACACGAAATATATGGAAGGCAATATAAGGTATATGTATAGCTTGGAAATTGTGACCGTTGCTCGCTCGCTCCGCTCGCTCGTAAAAATCTAGTCCAACCTCACAACCGATCCCACACGTTCGCAAATTTGAAAGATGTCGCCACCATATCGAATAATGAACGGAAGATGGATTGGTTTTAGGTTAGGCTATAGCTTTCGTGCGAGCGCAGCGAACGAGAGACGCGTAAAGTTGTGTCACAAACCATCGGTTTGGCACATATGGACATTGATATATTCGCACCAGCCCGAGGAGCCGGAAGTCTTTATCCTATTGCCTTGTGACAAATGTTTACGGTTTACCAATAGTTTCACATAATTAGAACCGTTTCCTCATAGTACAGTGCAACGTGATGTCCGAAATGGCTGACAAAATTAGGTACAAGCACGAAATATATGCAAGACAATATATGGTATATGTATAGCTTGGAAATTGTGACCGTTGCTCGCTCGCTCCGCTCGCTCGTAAAAATCTAGTCCAACCCCACAACCGATCCGACACGTTCGCCAATTTGAAATATGTCGCCATCATATCGAAGAATGACGGAAGATTGGTTGGTTTTAGGTTAGGCTATAGTTTTCGAGCGAGCGCAGCGAGCGAGCGACGCGTAAATGTGTGTCTCAAACCAACGGTTTGGCACATACGGACATTGAACTATTCGCACCAGCCCGAGGAGCCGAAAGTCTTTATCCTATTGCCTTCTGACAAATGTTTACGGTTTACCAACAGTTTCACATAATTAGTACCGTTTCCTCATAGTACAGTGCAATGTGATGTCCGAAATGGCAGACAAAATTAGGTAATAACACGAAATATATGGAAGGCAATATAAGGTATATGTATAGCTTGGAAATTGTGACCGTTGCTCGCTCGCTCCGCTCGCTCGTAAAAATCTAGTCCAACCTCACAACCGATCCCACACGTTCGCAAATTTGAAATATGTCGCCACCATATCCAATAATGAACGGAAGATGGATTGGTTTTAGGTTAGGCTATAGCTTTCGTGCGAGCGCGGCGAGCGAGAGACGCGTAAAGGTGTGTCACAAACCAACGGTTTGGCACATACGGACATTGAAATATTCGCACCAGCCCGAGGAGCCGGAAGTATTTATCCTATTGCCTACCGACACATGTTTACAGTTTATGAATAGTTTCACATAAATAGTACTATTTCCTCATAGTACAGTGCGATGTGATGTCCGAAATGGCTGACAAAATTAGGTAATAACACGAAATATATGGAAGGCAATATAAGGTATATGTATAGCTTGGAAATTGTGACCGTTGCTCGCTCGCTCCGCTCGCTCGTAAAAATCTAGTCCAACCCCACAACCGATCCGACACGTTCGCAAATTTGAAATATGTCGCCATCATATCGGAGAATGACGGAAGATGGATTGGTTTTAGGTTAGGCTATAGTTTTCGAGCGAGCGCAGCTAGCGAGCGACGCGTTAATGTGTGTCTCAAACCAACGGTTTGGCACATACGGACATTGAAATATTCGCACCAGCCCAAGGAGCCGGAAGTATTTATCCTATTGCCTACCGACTCATGTTTACAGTTTATGAATAGTCTCACATAAATAGTACTAATTCCACATAGTACAGTGCAATGTGATGTCCGAAATGGCAGACAAAATTAGGTAATAACACGAAATATATGGAAGGCAATATAAGGTATATGTATAGCTTGGAAATTGTGACCGTTGCTCGCTCGCTCCGCTCGCTCGTAAAAATCTAGTCCAACCTCACAACCGATCCCACACGTTCGCAAATTTGAAATATGTCGCCACCATATCCAATAATGAACGGAAGATGGATTGGTTTTAGGTTAGGCTATAGCTTTCGTGCGAGCGCGGCGAGCGAGAGACGCGTAAAGGTGTGTCACAAACCAACGGTTTGGCACATACGGACATTGAAATATTCGCACCAGCCCGAGGAGCCGGAAGTATTTATCCTATTGCCTACCGACACATGTTTACAGTTTATGAATAGTTTCACATAAATAGTACTATTTCCTCATAGTACAGTGCGATGTGATGTCCGAAATGGCTGACAAAATTAGGTAATAACACGAAATATATGGAAGGCAATATAAGGTATATGTATAGCTTGGAAATTGTGACCGTTGCTCGCTCGCTCCGCTCGCTCGTAAAAATCTAGTCCAACCCCACAACCGATCCGACACGTTCGCAAATTTGAAATATGTCGCCATCATATCGGAGAATGACGGAAGATGGATTGGTTTTAGGTTAGGCTATAGCTTTCGTGCGAGCGCGGCGAGCGAGAGACGCGTAAAGGTGTGTCACAAACCAACGGTTTGGCACATACGGACATTGAAATATTCGCACCAGCCCGAGGAGCCGAAAGTCTTTATCCTATTGCCTTCTGACAAATGTTTACGGTTTACCAACAGTTTCACATAATTAGTACCGTTTCCTCATAGTACAGTGCAATGTGATGTCCGAAATGGCAGACAAAATTAGGTAATAACACGAAATATATGGAAGACAATATAAGGTGTATGTATAGGTTGGAAATTGTGATCGTTGCTCGCTCGCTCCGCTCGCTCGAAAAAATATAGTCCAAGCTCACAAGCGATCCGACACGTTCGCAAATTTGAAATATGTCGCCACCATATCCAATAATGAACGGAAGATGGATTGGTTTTGGGTTAGGCTATAGCTTTCGTGCGAGCGCGGCGAGCGAGAGACGCGTAAAGGTGTGTCACAAACCAACGGTTTGGCACATACGGACATTGAAATATTCGCACCAGCCCGAGGAGCCGGAAGTATTTATCCTATTGCCTACCGACACATGTTTACAGTTTATGAATAGTTTCACATAAATAGTACTATTTCCTCATAGTACAGTGCGATGTGATGTCCGAAATGGCTGACAAAATTAGGTAATAACACGAAATATATGGAAGGCAATATAAGGTATATGTATAGCTTGGAAATTGTGACCGTTGCTCGCTCGCTCCGCTCGCTCGTAAAAATCTAGTCCAACCCCACAACCGATCCGACACGTTCGCAAATTTGAAATATGTCGCCATCATATCGGAGAATGACGGAAGATGGATTGGTTTTAGGTTAGGCTATAGTTTTCGAGCGAGCGCAGCTAGCGAGCGACGCGTTAATGTGTGTCTCAAACCAACGGTTTGGCACATACGGACATTGAAATATTCGCACCAGCCCAAGGAGCCGGAAGTATTTATCCTATTGCCTACCGACTCATGTTTACAGTTTATGAATAGTCTCACATAAATAGTACTAATTCCACATAGTACAGTGCAATGTGATGTCCGAAATGGCAGACAAAATTAGGTAATAACACGAAATATATGGAAGGCAATATAAG
The DNA here is from genome assembly GCF_024516045.1 of Bombus affinis. Lineage (NCBI taxonomy): Eukaryota > Metazoa > Arthropoda > Insecta > Hymenoptera > Apidae > Bombus > Bombus affinis. The sequence continues at coordinate 9,800 of NW_026109017.1, read as the reverse complement.
GTATATGTATAGCTTGGAAATTGTGACCGTTGCTCGCTCGCTCCGCTCGCTCGTAAAAATCTAGTCCAACCTCACAACCGATCCCACACGTTCGCAAATTTGAAATATGTCGCCACCATATCCAATAATGAACGGAAGATGGATTGGTTTTAGGTTAGGCTATAGCTTTCGTGCGAGCGCGGCGAGCGAGAGACGCGTAAAGGTGTGTCACAAACCAACGGTTTGGCACATACGGACATTGAAATATTCGCACCAGCCCGAGGAGCCGGAAGTATTTATCCTATTGCCTACCGACACATGTTTACAGTTTATGAATAGTTTCACATAAATAGTACTATTTCCTCATAGTACAGTGCAATGTGATGTCCGAAATGGCTGACAAAATTAGGTAATAACACGAAATATATGGAAGGCAATATAAGGTATATGTATAGCTTGGAAATTGTGACCGTTGCTCGCTCGCTCCGCTCGCTCGTAAAAATCTAGTCCAACCTCACAACCGATCCGACACGTTCGCAAATTTGAAATATGTCGCCATCATATCGAATAATGAACGCAAGATGGATTGGTTTTAGGTTATACTATAGCTTTCGTGCGAGCGCAGCGAACGAGAGACGCGTAAAGTTGTGTCACAAACCATCGGTTTGGCACATATGGACATTGATATATTCGCACCAGCCCGAGGAGCCGAAAGTCTTTATCCTATTGCCTTCTGACAAATGTTTACGGTTTACCAACAGTTTCACATAATTAGTACCGTTTCCTCATAGTACAGTGCAATGTGATGTCCGAAATGGCAGACAAAATTAGGTAATAACACGAAATATATGGAAGGCAATATAAGGTATATGTATAGCTTGGAAATTGTGACCGTTGCTCGCTCGCTCCGCTCGCTCGTAAAAATCTAGTCCAACCTCACAACCGATCCCACACGTTCGCAAATTTGAAAGATGTCGCCACCATATCGAATAATGAACGGAAGATGGATTGGTTTTAGGTTAGGCTATAGCTTTCGTGCGAGCGCAGCGAACGAGAGACGCGTAAAGTTGTGTCACAAACCATCGGTTTGGCACATATGGACATTGATATATTCGCACCAGCCCGAGGAGCCGGAAGTCTTTATCCTATTGCCTTGTGACAAATGTTTACGGTTTACCAATAGTTTCACATAATTAGAACCGTTTCCTCATAGTACAGTGCAACGTGATGTCCGAAATGGCTGACAAAATTAGGTACAAGCACGAAATATATGCAAGACAATATATGGTATATGTATAGCTTGGAAATTGTGACCGTTGCTCGCTCGCTCCGCTCGCTCGTAAAAATCTAGTCCAACCCCACAACCGATCCGACACGTTCGCCAATTTGAAATATGTCGCCATCATATCGAAGAATGACGGAAGATTGGTTGGTTTTAGGTTAGGCTATAGTTTTCGAGCGAGCGCAGCGAGCGAGCGACGCGTAAATGTGTGTCTCAAACCAACGGTTTGGCACATACGGACATTGAACTATTCGCACCAGCCCGAGGAGCCGAAAGTCTTTATCCTATTGCCTTCTGACAAATGTTTACGGTTTACCAACAGTTTCACATAATTAGTACCGTTTCCTCATAGTACAGTGCAATGTGATGTCCGAAATGGCAGACAAAATTAGGTAATAACACGAAATATATGGAAGGCAATATAAGGTATATGTATAGCTTGGAAATTGTGACCGTTGCTCGCTCGCTCCGCTCGCTCGTAAAAATCTAGTCCAACCTCACAACCGATCCCACACGTTCGCAAATTTGAAATATGTCGCCACCATATCCAATAATGAACGGAAGATGGATTGGTTTTAGGTTAGGCTATAGCTTTCGTGCGAGCGCGGCGAGCGAGAGACGCGTAAAGGTGTGTCACAAACCAACGGTTTGGCACATACGGACATTGAAATATTCGCACCAGCCCGAGGAGCCGGAAGTATTTATCCTATTGCCTACCGACACATGTTTACAGTTTATGAATAGTTTCACATAAATAGTACTATTTCCTCATAGTACAGTGCGATGTGATGTCCGAAATGGCTGACAAAATTAGGTAATAACACGAAATATATGGAAGGCAATATAAGGTATATGTATAGCTTGGAAATTGTGACCGTTGCTCGCTCGCTCCGCTCGCTCGTAAAAATCTAGTCCAACCCCACAACCGATCCGACACGTTCGCAAATTTGAAATATGTCGCCATCATATCGGAGAATGACGGAAGATGGATTGGTTTTAGGTTAGGCTATAGTTTTCGAGCGAGCGCAGCTAGCGAGCGACGCGTTAATGTGTGTCTCAAACCAACGGTTTGGCACATACGGACATTGAAATATTCGCACCAGCCCAAGGAGCCGGAAGTATTTATCCTATTGCCTACCGACTCATGTTTACAGTTTATGAATAGTCTCACATAAATAGTACTAATTCCACATAGTACAGTGCAATGTGATGTCCGAAATGGCAGACAAAATTAGGTAATAACACGAAATATATGGAAGGCAATATAAGGTATATGTATAGCTTGGAAATTGTGACCGTTGCTCGCTCGCTCCGCTCGCTCGTAAAAATCTAGTCCAACCTCACAACCGATCCCACACGTTCGCAAATTTGAAATATGTCGCCACCATATCCAATAATGAACGGAAGATGGATTGGTTTTAGGTTAGGCTATAGCTTTCGTGCGAGCGCGGCGAGCGAGAGACGCGTAAAGGTGTGTCACAAACCAACGGTTTGGCACATACGGACATTGAAATATTCGCACCAGCCCGAGGAGCCGGAAGTATTTATCCTATTGCCTACCGACACATGTTTACAGTTTATGAATAGTTTCACATAAATAGTACTATTTCCTCATAGTACAGTGCGATGTGATGTCCGAAATGGCTGACAAAATTAGGTAATAACACGAAATATATGGAAGGCAATATAAGGTATATGTATAGCTTGGAAATTGTGACCGTTGCTCGCTCGCTCCGCTCGCTCGCAAAAATCTAGTCCAACCCCACAACCGATCCGACACGTTCGCAAATTTGAAATATGTCGCCATCATATCGGAGAATGACGGAAGATGGATTGGTTTTAGGTTAGGCTATAGCTTTCGTGCGAGCGCAGCGAGCGAGAGCCGCGTAAAGGTGTGTCACACGCCAACGGTTTGGCACATACGGACATTGAAATATTCGCACCAGCCCGAGGAGCCGAAAGTCTTTATCCTATTGCCTTCTGACAAATGTTTACGGTTTACCAACAGTTTCACATAATTAGTACCGTTTCCTCATAGTACAGTGCAATGTGATGTCCGAAATGGCAGACAAAATTAGGTAATAACACGAAATATATGGAAGACAATATAAGGTGTATGTATAGGTTGGAAATTGTGATCGTTGCTCGCTCGCTCCGCTCGCTCGAAAAAATATAGTCCAAGCTCACAAGCGATCCGACACGTTCGCAAATTTGAAATATGTCGCCACCATATCCAATAATGAACGGAAGATGGATTGGTTTTGGGTTAGGCTATAGCTTTCGTGCGAGCGCGGCGAGCGAGAGACGCGTAAAGGTGTGTCACAAACCAACGGTTTGGCACATACGGACATTGAAATATTCGCACCAGCCCGAGGAGCCGGAAGTATTTATCCTATTGCCTACCGACACATGTTTACAGTTTATGAATAGTTTCACATAAATAGTACTATTTCCTCATAGTACAGTGCGATGTGATGTCCGAAATGGCTGACAAAATTAGGTAATAACACGAAATATATGGAAGGCAATATAAGGTATATGTATAGCTTGGAAATTGTGACCGTTGCTCGCTCGCTCCGCTCGCTCGTAAAAATCTAGTCCAACCCCACAACCGATCCGACACGTTCGCAAATTTGAAATATGTCGCCATCATATCGGAGAATGACGGAAGATGGATTGGTTTTAGGTTAGGCTATAGTTTTCGAGCGAGCGCAGCTAGCGAGCGACGCGTTAATGTGTGTCTCAAACCAACGGTTTGGCACATACGGACATTGAAATATTCGCACCAGCCCAAGGAGCCGGAAGTATTTATCCTATTGCCTACCGACTCATGTTTACAGTTTATGAATAGTCTCACATAAATAGTACTAATTCCACATAGTACAGTGCAATGTGATGTCCGAAATGGCAGACAAAATTAGGTAATAACACGAAATATATGGAAGGCAATATAAGGTATATGTATAGCTTGGAAATTGTGACCGTTGCTCGCTCGCTCCGCTCGCTCGTAAAAATCTAGTCCAACCTCACAACCGATCCCACACGTTCGCAAATTTGAAATATGTCGCCACCATATCCAATAATGAACGGAAGATGGATTGGTTTTAGGTTAGGCTATAGCTTTCGTGCGAGCGCGGCGAGCGAGAGACGCGTAAAGGTGTGTCACAAACCAACGGTTTGGCACATACGGACATTGAAATATTCGCACCAGCCCGAGGAGCCGGAAGTATTTATCCTATTGCCTACCGACACATGTTTACAGTTTATGAATAGTTTCACATAAATAGTACTATTTCCTCATAGTACAGTGCAATGTGATGTCCGAAATGGCTGACAAAATTAGGTAATAACACGAAATATATGGAAGGCAATATAAGGTATATGTATAGCTTGGAAATTGTGACCGTTGCTCGCTCGCTCCGCTCGCTCGTAAAAATCTAGTCCAACCCCACAACCGATCCGACACGTTCGCAAATTTGAAATATGTCGCCATCATATCGGAGAATGACGGAAGATGGATTGGTTTTAGGTTAGGCTATAGCTTTCGTGCGAGCGCAGCGAGCGAGAGCCGCGTAAAGGTGTGTCACAAACCAACGGTTTGGCACATACGGACATTGAAATATTCGCACCAGCCCGAGGAGCCGAAAGTCTTTATCCTATTGCCTTCTGACAAATGTTTACGGTTTACCAACAGTTTCACATAATTAGTACCGTTTCCTCATAGTACAGTGCAATGTGATGTCCGAAATGGCAGACAAAATTAGGTAATAACACGAAATATATGGAAGACAATATAAGGTGTATGTATAGGTTGGAAATTGTGATCGTTGCTCGCTCGCTCCGCTCGCTCGAAAAAATATAGTCCAAGCTCACAAGCGATCCGACACGTTCGCAAATTTGAAATATGTCGCCACCATATCCAATAATGAACGGAAGATGGATTGGTTTTGGGTTAGGCTATAGCTTTCGTGCGAGCGCGGCGAGCGAGAGACGCGTAAAGGTGTGTCACAAACCAACGGTTTGGCACATACGGACATTGAAATATTCGCACCAGCCCGAGGAGCCGGAAGTCTTTATCCTATTGCCTTCTGACAAATGTTTACGGTTTACCAATAGTTTCACATAATTAGTACCGTTTCCTCATAGTACAGTGCAACGTGATGTCCGAAATGGCTGACAAAATTAGGTACAAGCACGAAATATATGCAAGACAATATATGGTATATGTATAGCTTGGAAATTGTGACCGTTGCTCGCTCGCTCCGCTCGCTCGTAAAAATCTAGTCCAACCCCACAACCGATCCGACACGTTCGCAAATTTGAAATATGTCGCCATCATATCGAAGAATGACGGAAGATTGGTTGGTTTTAGGTTAGGCTATAGTTTTCGAGCGAGCGCAGCTAGCGAGCGACGCGTTAATGTGTGTCTCAAACCAACGGTTTGGCACATACGGACATTGAAATATTCGCACCAGCCCGAGGAGCCGGAAGTATTTATCCTATTGCCTTCCGACTCATGTTTACAGTTTATGAATAGTCTCACATAGATAGTACTAATTCCACATAGTACAGTGCAATGTGATGTCCGAAATGGCTGACAAAATTAGGTACTAACACGAAATATATGCAAGGCAATATGTGGTATATGTATAGCTTGGAAATTGTGACCGTTGCTCGCTCGCTCCGCTCGCTCGTAAAAATCTAGTCCAACCTCACAACCGATCCCACACGTTCGCAAATTTGAAATATGTCGCCACCATATCCAATAATGAACGGAAGATAGATTGGTTTTAGGTTAGGCTATAGCTTTCGTGCGAGCGCGGCGAGCGAGAGACGCGTAAAGGTGTGTCACAAACCAACGGTTTGGCACATACGGACATTGAAATATTCGCACCAGCCCGAGGAGCCGGAAGTATTTATCCTATTGCCTACCGACACATGTTTACAGTTTATGAATAGTTTCACATAAATAGTAGTATTTCCTCATAGTACAGTGCAATGTGATGTCCGAAATGGCTGACAAAATTAGGTAATAACACGAAATATATGGAAGGCAATATAAGGTATATGTATAGCTTGGAAATTGTGAACGTTGCTCGCTCGCTCCGCTCGCTCGTAAAAATCTAGTCCAACCTCACAACCGATCCCACACGTTCGCAAATTTGAAATATGTCGCCACCATATCGAATAATGAACGCAAGATGGATTGGTTTTAGGTTAGGCTATAGCTTTCGTGCGAGCGCGGCGAGCGAGAGACGCGTAAAGGTGTGTCACAAACCAACGGTTTGGCACATACGGACATTGAAATATTCGCACCAGCCCGAGGAGCCGGAAGTATTTATCCTATTGCCTACCGACACATGTTTACAGTTTATGAATAGTTTCACATAAATAGTACTATTTCCTCATAGTACAGTGCGATGTGATGTCCGAAATGGCTGACAAAATTAGGTAATAACACGAAATATATGGAAGGCAATATAAGGTATATGTATAGCTTGGAAATTGTGACCGTTGCTCGCTCGCTCCGCTCGCTCGTAAAAATCTAGTCCAACCCCACAACCGATCCGACACGTTCGCAAATTTGAAATATGTCGCCATCATATCGGAGAATGACGGAAGATGGATTGGTTTTAGGTTAGGCTATAGTTTTCGAGCGAGCGCAGCTAGCGAGCGACGCGTTAATGTGTGTCTCAAACCAACGGTTTGGCACATACGGACATTGAAATATTCGCACCAGCCCAAGGAGCCGGAAGTATTTATCCTATTGCCTACCGACTCATGTTTACAGTTTATGAATAGTCTCACATAAATAGTACTAATTCCACATAGTACAGTGCAATGTGATGTCCGAAATGGCAGACAAAATTAGGTAATAACACGAAATATATGGAAGGCAATATAAGGTATATGTATAGCTTGGAAATTGTGACCGTTGCTCGCTCGCTCCGCTCGCTCGTAAAAATCTAGTCCAACCTCACAACCGATCCCACACGTTCGCAAATTTGAAATATGTCGCCACCATATCCAATAATGAACGGAAGATGGATTGGTTTTAGGTTAGGCTATAGCTTTCGTGCGAGCGCGGCGAGCGAGAGACGCGTAAAGGTGTGTCACAAACCAACGGTTTGGCACATACGGACATTGAAATATTCGCACCAGCCCGAGGAGCCGGAAGTATTTATCCTATTGCCTACCGACACATGTTTACAGTTTATGAATAGTTTCACATAAATAGTACTATTTCCTCATAGTACAGTGCGATGTGATGTCCGAAATGGCTGACAAAATTAGGTAATAACACGAAATATATGGAAGGCAATATAAGGTATATGTATAGCTTGGAAATTGTGACCGTTGCTCGCTCGCTCCGCTCGCTCGTAAAAATCTAGTCCAACCCCACAACCGATCCGACACGTTCGCAAATTTGAAATATGTCGCCATCATATCGGAGAATGACGGAAGATGGATTGGTTTTAGGTTAGGCTATAGCTTTCGTGCGAGCGCAGTGAGCGAGAGCCGCGTAAAGGTGTGTCACACACCAACGGTTTGGCACATACGGACATTGAAATATTCGCACCAGCCCGAGGAGCCGAAAGTCTTTATCCTATTGCCTTCTGACAAATGTTTACGGTTTACCAACAGTTTCACATAATTAGTACCGTTTCCTCATAGTACAGTGCAATGTGATGTCCGAAATGGCAGACAAAATTAGGTATTAACACGAAATATATGGAAGACAATATAAGGTGTATGTATAGGTTGGAAATTGTGATCGTTGCTCGCTCGCTCCGCTCGCTCGAAAAAATATAGTCCAAGCTCACAAGCGATCCGACACGTTCGCAAATTTGAAATATGTCGCCACCATATCCAATAATGAACGGAAGATGGATTGGTTTTGGGTTAGGCTATAGCTTTCGTGCGAGCGCGGCGAGCGAGAGACGCGTAAAGGTGTGTCACAAACCAACGGTTTGGCACATACGGACATTGAAATATTCGCACCAGCCCGAGGAGCCGGAAGTCTTTATCCTATTGCCTACTGACAAATGTTTACAGTTTATGAATAGTTTCACATAAATAGTACTATTTCCTCACAGTACAGTGCAATGTGATGTCCGAAATGGCTGACAAAATTAGGTACAAGCACGAAATATATGCAAGACAATATATGGTATATGTATAGCTTGGAAATTGTGACCGTTGCTTGCTCGCTCCGCTCGCTCGTAAAAATCTAGTCCAACCTCACAACCGATCCCACACGTTCGCAAATTTGAAATATGTCGCCACCATATCCAATAATGAACGGAAGATGGATTGGTTTTAGGTTAGGCTATAGCTTTCGTGCGAGCGCGGCGAGCGAGAGACGCGTAAAGGTGTGTCACAAACCAACGGTTTGGCACATACGGACATTGAAATATTCGCACCAGCCCGAGGAGCCGGAAGTATTTATCCTATTGCCTACCGACACATGTTTACAGTTTATGAATAGTTTCACATAAATAGTACTATTTCCTCATAGTACAGTGCAATGTGATGTCCGAAATGGCTGACAAAATTAGGTAATAACACGAAATATATGGAAGGCAATATAAGGTATATGTATAGCTTGGAAATTGTGACCGTTGCTCGCTCGCTCCGCTCGCTCGTAAAAATCTAGTCCAACCCCACAACCGATCCGACACGTTCGCAAATTTGAAATATGTCGCCATCATATCGGAGAATGACGGAAGATGGATTGGTTTTAGGTTAGGCTATAGCTTTCGTGCGAGCGCAGCGAGCGAGAGCCGCGTAAAGGTGTGTCACAAACCAACGGTTTGGCACATACGGACATTGAAATATTCGCACCAGCCCGAGGAGCCGAAAGTCTTTATCCTATTGCCTTCTGACAAATGTTTACGGTTTACCAACAGTTTCACATAATTAGTACCGTTTCCTCATAGTACAGTGCAATGTGATGTCCGAAATGGCAGACAAAATTAGGTAATAACACGAAATATATGGAAGACAATATAAGGTGTATGTATAGGTTGGAAATTGTGATCGTTGCTCGCTCGCTCCGCTCGCTCGAAAAAATATAGTCCAAGCTCACAAGCGATCCGACACGTTCGCAAATTTGAAATATGTCGCCACCATATCCAATAATGAACGGAAGATGGATTGGTTTTGGGTTAGGCTATAGCTTTCGTGCGAGCGCGGCGAGCGAGAGACGCGTAAAGGTGTGTCACAAACCAACGGTTTGGCACATACGGACATTGAAATATTCGCACCAGCCCGAGGAGCCGGAAGTCTTTATCCTATTGCCTTCTGACAAATGTTTACGGTTTACCAATAGTTTCACATAATTAGTACCGTTTCCTCATAGTACAGTGCAACGTGATGTCCGAAATGGCTGACAAAATTAGGTACAAGCACGAAATATATGCAAGACAATATATGGTATATGTATAGCTTGGAAATTGTGACCGTTGCTCGCTCGCTCCGCTCGCTCGTAAAAATCTAGTCCAACCCCACAACCGATCCGACACGTTCGCAAATTTGA